>NC_072462.1:22863111-23135611 GCF_027596085.1 Anoplopoma fimbria | reverse complement strand
ATGTTCCATTCATTGTTTGGGAGGGTTTTGAATGACATTTTGCAGCATCCCATTCCTGGATTTTGGTCCACAGATTTGGTCCTCCCTGTCAAAACATGCCCACTACTTGTGCCACTATCAGACGATCTGTGATGATACAGTTCAGCAGATGTTCACGATGCACACAGTACGTGCTTTAACACATGCCGGGTCGGTTCCTGGTTTGCAGAGTTGAAGGAGCGAGGTGCCACACCATGCACCCGAGCTGTTTCGTGAGCTACTGCCACACCTCGGGTTACTCCTGTCTCTAAGTTCTGTGTGTTGTTCGCTTGTTGTTTCATCTTCCACAGACAAGAGTGATGTGGTTGAACGTCTCAAGTCTCCCATCAGCCACTGGTTTAGCCGTGCATCCTTTGTGAGACAGCTCATTGTCAGTGTACGAGGAGGGTGTGAGTGAAAAGAATCTGACATGTTTTGCTCTAGATTTAAAAAGGTGATCATTGAGTATTATCCAATCAGACCACAGATGATAATCTTTTATTTTTTTTTAACTTTTGTTGAACTTTCCTGGCGCCATGCAGATGTGATAACTCTCTGTGGAGTTGGACAAATTCTTGAAAGGCGTAAACGATTCAGCCGCCAATCTTTTTGATTCAGTAAACGCCACCTGTATGGTTTCACTTTCAAATCATTTGCTTTTAAATGTTACCTGTGTCATATCGCAGAAGGGTTTGGAGGGAAACGACAGAGTAAAGTTTTACTGTAAGTCCTCTCAAAGACGAATAACCATCTTGGTATGTAGTTGGGCTCAAACTAAACTTAACCTCTACACGTGGGGGCACGATTTAGAGGTTTGAAATCACAGATGCCTCGGTTTCTCTTGAGCTCATTCATGTTTCCAAAAAGCCAATATGAGGAAGTGTCGGGTGCCACGGGAAGTTTGTACGACCGCAGCGGCAGATTTAAAGTGTTCTGTGGCAAACGCTCCTGTTGACTTATTCAGGCTGCTCTGAAGTACCACTGAGCCTTCATTCACTGTACGGTGATGTGAGTCTGTGAATAGGTCAGGGCTGCCCCGCCTGCACGGTTCCCAGGTATTCTTATTGTCACACCAGCATGCAGGCGATCGCAACAGAGCGATTGCCCTCTGTCAGTGCTGTCAGCACATCTGTCTGATATTCTTGGCACACCTTTCTGTGACCCGTTTCTGTCACAATAACGTGAGTGTGTGTTGCATCTGTCTGTCTGGCTTTCAATCTGTGTTTCTGGCTGCCTCTTTCTTGATAAATATGTCTTGTTTTTTTTCCCCCTGTGTGATTCGATTAGTAAAACATCCTGTAGTCCATCCACAGAAATGTGATCCATACTCAGTTCTGATAATCCATTAACCCTGAACAGGCAGCAGAACACAGGCTCTGTAACATTATCTGGATTGGCAGCAGTTGAATACTCGCACAAGCCCGACAAACATCGTGTGAAAGCACAAAGCCTCAGGGTTGTGTTTTAACGAAGCATAGAAATGTGCAGATTTGACCATGTTTGTACTTCTCCAAATGTGGTTCCGTATCGTTTGTAGCAAAGGTCGACCGATGGTTGATTTATAAAGGTCAATATTATAACGATAGTTCCGAGTGGGAAAGAATGCCAATAAATCGTCCGATACCTATCAAGAGTCGATCACTTTGCGTTATATATTTGAGAGATAACTTTTGTGGGGATGAATAAACTGAAAATTGTAAATATCTGAAGTTTAAGACCGCTTTTTCTAACCCCATCTCCAGAGTAGCTCGTTAAAGTGGAGAATCGCTTTTCGGAGAAAACCTATATCAAACGATCTTAATAGTTTATAGCTAAAACTGAGTCATTCCATGGTCTTTTTTTCAGTTGTTTGGATTTTTATCAGGAGTTAATCAAACGCACACAGATCATTTTCAGCAAAAGTGTCGCTCATAGTGTGTTTGGAGCCTCCATGTGAAGCGGTGATGTCAGTCCCCGCTTTACTGGTGGCGTCGGCGCAGCCATCGCCTGCTACCGGACCCCGATTCCATGATATTAAACACAGAAGAGGGGCTGGTATGTTCATAGAATTACAAAATATTTTTAAATAACTGTTAGTTGCAGCTCTAGCCCCTAGTCTTCCTCTCTTGATTTTGCCTAGTAACCACCAGTAGCCAGGACTTATCAGCTCAGAGCCCTCTGACTTCCGTGATGAGAGAGAGAGAGAGAGAGAACGCTTTGATCCGCCCTCTAATCCCATGCGCCCGGTCCCAATGTGTGAATCCGCAGTGGGGGGGGGGGGGTCAAACCTCGGTGACAAATTGGGTTAAACAAAATACTGGCAGCAGAACAGTAGTGTGTGATTTATGATACGCAAAAGGTCAGAGCGCGTGTGTGCTTTCACACTCAGAGTCAGTGGAATGGCCAAATAAAGACGAGGTGAAGCGGAGTGATGACATCGTTTGCTCCTTCTATTAATGGTTTCTGAAATTGGGTTTTGTCTCGAATATGCCTCGCTTGTTAAACAGTTAGTCTCGGTACGTTTGACTCAGGTAGTAGCCAAGGTGCTAACGTATTTTAGTCATAATGCTTTGTGACCCCGCATCAGAAAAGAGTAACATTCAGTCAAAAGGAATGCGCTTCTCCTTTCTTTTCTACTGACCCACTAATTCTGGGCTGCTGTTAACAGACCCTAATCCCAATTTAAACATTGGCATTGATCCCAGTTGGTCCTCCAGTGCATTACCTTTGTGCTTTAGTGCATTCTGTAGAGCTCAGATGGAAGTGGTCGTAGCAGCAACACTGAGGTCATTTTTGATGAAAGGCGTCCATAAAACGGCATGTGGAAGTCTGAATCTGTGACTGTTTGGCCACATGTGGCGTGTGCACACCAACCGTAGCTTTTTAGGGGTTTTCTAACATGAGTTTTACGATTTGAGATTTTTAACAGTTTCAGGGTGGAGGTTTTGGCGAAAAGTTTGAGTACTGCTTTAGGGGTGCGTTTGATTTGTCTATCTGTACGTGGCCAGCGCAGCCACTCAAGAAGGTCTTGGGTTCGTACACAAAAAAGGGGGCTTTCTTAGTTGAGATTACATGTTCTCCTCATGTGTGTGTGGGTTTTTACTGCTGTTAGGTATACTTAAAATTGACTGACATCAGTTTTGATAATCGATGAAGTGAATAAGGCATTTATCAAGCAGAAACATTGCTGCTTCTTGCGTCTACAATGTGAGGAAGTGCTTTGTAATCATTGAACACTGACTACATTCTTTTACATATTTGGTCAAATAATCATTTGTTTTGCACTCAAACGAATCCACTGAATAAATAAGGGAGGAAAATACGCATTTGAGTGGCTAAAAAGTGGAAACCAGCTCACAGTGAGGAAGTTGCAGTTTATTGTGATATTCATGGTGTAAATGATGAAGCACTGAACTGTAAATTCACATGTCTCACACTAACTGCTTTAGTAGTAAATATCCATGGTTTGTTGGGTTGAGTCTCAGACCGCGTCCAAAGCAAGCACCGTAAATTTGAAAATGTGTTTTTGTTCCTTTCAGAATTGGCCTTCGTTCCACATTAAGTGATCAGTAAATTTCTCAATTTCTCAAAATGCTGTGCAGGCGGGGACAGGTACATGCTGAGAAGCCAGCATGTTTTATCTTATTGGGCTATACTGCTCACCAAAGGAGGGTGAAGAAAGAGGAGATTTTGCCATTTTCATATTTCTTGTGTTTTAGTGTGGACAGTGAACATTTTCTGAAATCTGTGAGAAGCTGGTATTCTCAGGTAAACTGTGAGCTCACATGTATCTGCCTCATCGCAGAGAGGAGGCGTGAAGTACCTCCTGCAAAGAAGCTGCCAAAGATGACCTTTCAACGAGGCGGTCAAATAAATCCCTGTTTTGTTTTTTTTATAAAAGAATGGCGAAGGCTTGCCTCTTTACCTCAAGGCCAAAAATGGATGCTTAATGAGCACCGGTGCTTCGGAGCTCAAAAGTGTGTACACATCCAGAATCCAGCACCTCGGGCTGTGTGTGAAAGACGAGCCTGAGCTGTGCTCTCAGAAGCCTTTTGTGTGTTCTGCGGTGTGTGTTTTACTTTTTTTTTTTTTTTTCACTTAGCTTTTCTCATTCTTTTTTTCTTTTTTTTTTTTTTTTTTTTCTTCCTGTTAGTGAGGTGGTTGTGAATGCCTTTGGGATGAGTCAGGCGTGTGTGTGTGTGTGTGTGTGTGTGTGTGTGTGTGTGTGTGTGTGTGTGTGTGTGTGTGTGTGTGTGTGTGTGTGTGTGTGTGTGTGTGTGAGCTGTTACAGCACCTGTGCTCAGACCTGAATCACTGTTGAGCTGAGCCCAGAGTTCTCCTGGAGCTTCTCGGCGCTCCGCTGGACTCACGCAGAGCTTGCCGCTTCCACTCACTGTAATCGAGGGTTCTTCCTCTTTGTCCGACTCCCAGAAATATTGGCTGCCTCTGGCAAGTTACAGGGGCTGGTTTGAATAAGATATGTATATATAATCTTTTCTAGAAATTCTGCTATTCATACTACATCGCCGACGGCTATATACACAAAGCTGCAAAACCAGCGATTGTTGAACAATGCGGCACCAGCGTAATGGTCAGGTTACACACACAATGGACCTCAGAGTTTTGACTATTTTCATCGTGGTTTTGACACAAGAAACCCTTGTATAAATATCATATTCCAACAAGAATCTTTTTTATTATGTGCACAGAGAAAAATAAGAAATGTAGTATGTAGTTCTTCTTTATTTTCTACTAACTACTTCTATTCTGAGAAGAACCGTCTACTTTTTTTGGTTCTGGTTTGGTAACCGTACTCTAAAAATAAATAAAATCAGGCTCTTTAATATCTAAAAAAATGTCTTCAGTAGCCACCCATTGTGTTTTAGACAGAGTGTTTGGAGAGAAGCGCTGACGGAACAGAAAACAGAACCAGTTTTACAAAAAATGTCAGACATTTTTTTTTTTATTATAGCAACGTGTTGATTTGTTCATTCATTAAATGAGACAAGGGTTGGTTAAAGTGTGTGTTTGAAGCTATTGTTTGAAGTAATAATAATAGTATAAGTAATATTAATCCTTGAAGTATATCACTCTCATTGAACTAGTAGTATTTCTCGTCGGAAGTGTGACCCCTGACTCATTGAAATGTTTCAGGGCTAAGCCCCTGGATATTAACTGACTCTGAACACTGAAACTCTCAAAGAGCTCTGCAGGGTTTGAAATAAGATCAGAGGGAGTGTGCGAACCGCACAACGACACGATAAAAGCCAGCCCACCTACTTTTCTGAAATCCCTTGTTTGTGTCCAGTGTGGTGGAGGGGGCAGGCGACTACTGTAGACAACCACCCAGTCGGGCCTCCCCCAGGGGTAATTTAATCTCTGCATTCCGTCTAGCGCTGACCCTGTGACCCCGGCGCACGCCGGATGCAGGTAATACTGCTAATGGAGCTCGTTAGGGACACGATCCACGCTGCACAGCTGGGGCGTTGCCACTGGAAGCTAATGGGATTGACAAGGGGGGAATGGGACCGGGCCAGTGGTTTCCTAACCCTTTGTGTGAGCTAATCCTGCTCCTAAGGTCACGGAAAGCCTTTTAACGGTTACTTTTGATATTCGTGTGGCTTGTGTGTTGACATTTCCACAAATAGCCCCAAAACTGTGTTAGTTCTTGAGGGGATGGAAGTGGCCTTTGTCTTGACCTGCTTGTGTCATGGCAGGCAAAGTGGCTTTCACACTGACTTATGAACAGTTCAGGGGCAGGAGGCTGTATTTAACTTTAACTATTGAACAATTCCTAACAAAAGGTCATAATATAATAGTGACAGACTACTATATATATATGTGTATGTATATGTAAATATATATATTTATGTATGTATATGTGTGTATAAATATATAAATGTGTGTGTTCGTGTGTGTGTGTATATATATATATATATATATATATATATATATATATATATATATATATATATATATATATAAATAGATGTATGTGTATATATATATTTGTATATGTGTGTGCAGTGACAGTTTTTTTTCACCACTGTCCCAAGTATTCAGCAAGTGTATGTTATCTTTGTTGTTGTCATATATAGTGGTTATTTGCATAAAAACACATCTATTAACAAATCATTAGAAATAAACGATTGTATTTTAATGATCTTGGCATTAGTCATTTTATTGATGACGTTAAAGGAAAATGAAACGTTCTTAATTCCCACTCTAGTATTGCTGTGAAAAGAATCTATTCCTGTATTTATTAAAGTTTATTGACAAAAAAAAAAAGATTACAATGAGCACATCAAGATCAAGTCATAATTAACCTTCACCCATTACTCATTTTTACTGAATAGAGAATGAATGCATCAAAATATAACTCAATGGAACCTCCGTACGTTAGCTGTGAGCTCCGGTGCTGCCAACACTACTAGCTCTCCTCCTGATGATTTTCTTCATGAATGTGTGGTTCACAATGTTACCATCGTCAGGATCAGCCACTAGAAAGCATTGATTCTCCTAATCGTCTATTTTTAATGAATATTGTGCATTAACAGTATAGGTTTATTTTCACTTTGATGGTTAAACTGCACTATTAATCCACCGTTCACATGCTTTCCGACCACAATTCAACAACGGTCCATTACAGCATTAACCAGTATTGAACCGAGTAAGCAAAACTATAATCATAACCAACAGTAATGTTGTCCAGAGCTATGAAAACATGTGCCAGGCTGTTAAAATAAATAAATGAATAAATAATAGTCCTTTAATCCCGGGGGTCGTATAAGAGGCCATAGCAATGTATTGATCTAAAGGGTATCGTACCTGTTTTCACACTGAGCTAAGATTGCATAGCTGAGGACTGAGCAGTATTCCCCGAACTGGTAGGAATTCAGTGTCCTGTTCAAGGTCACTTGATTAGGGCGGATGTGGATGCCTTGCAACAGTAGGGAGCTTAAACTTTGTCAAGTTGCAGGATAGTCTTGGCCTGAAAGTAAAAATTCCCTCCCTTAGAAACAGAAGTAAAAAAACAACTGCGAAGGATTTAAATGTTTCTGCCCAGCTGCTCCTGTTTAACTCATGGCACTTTCTTTTAAGCTGAAAAAGAATTTATCCTCTTAAAATGAAGTTTATCTGTTGGTACATGCCAATTCCCTAAGCTGCATCCATGTTTCCTTCACTTGCATTTTTGCCTTGCATCCTCCCAACGAAGGCTGCGATGAGAGACGCAGAAAAAGATGTGAGGACGGGGGCAAATTGAGGAAACACCTTTTTTAGAGAAATTAGACATACTGTCATCCTAAACATTGCCTGTATTTGTTGACGACAAACAGCTGGATCAGATGGCAGTCTGGTGTTACAGCTCTGTGGCTTTTGTTGGTTTTGAGTTTATTATTTGTATGTACCGTCCAAATAATAGCAACAATATGATACAACGGTTGGGCGGTGATGTTGTAATGCGGTTTTCAAAACAGTCCAATCAGTTGCGGCATCAAATCACTTAGCGATTTAATTAAAAAAAAGGAGTGTGTCTGTCCGGTAAAAGTCACTCATTCCTCCTCCGGGTAGCCTCCTTACTCTTTGAAAAAATAAATAAATAAGAGCATTGGGAACGACCTTCACAAAGGCGGACCAGAATGAGTTGCAGGTCAGGCAATGATCAAATAATGAAATTGGAATGTACCCCACATTTCAGCTGTGCAAACAGAACATCCAAATATCCTAAATGTCTTAAAAGGAATGGGCAGAGCGCTGTCCGGAACAGATTTAGAACAGCTGTGATGTGTTTAAAGGTGGGTTCATACCTCTGTGCTGCTTGCTGCCACTGTGCAGTGGCTGTTTGACATTCAGCATATGAAAAGATCTTGTGAACATTGAACAAGAGGTGTAAAATTTTTTACTTTTACTGTTACTATTCCTTCAAAATCAAAGATTTGATAAGTCACTTGAATAAAAACGTTGACTTCCTCTATTTCTCCATAGAGCTTCGTGCTTATTGTAAAACTCTTCCCCTCTAAATCCCCTGATTATACCCTAACGATATTTTGTCTACTGTGGATATCCAGGTGTGAACATCTGTCTCTTTAAAACAGCTTAACACATTTAGAAATAAAGCATGATGCCGCACACGGAGTACGTTTGCATATATGCACATTCCAAAAAGCAGATAAAAGACTGCACCAGAGAGTCTAAAGTTCAATCTGTAATTTTGCAAATTCAGCCTTTTTACTTCCTGGTTCCTGGTTATTTAACTTTGGGGGACAAAGAGATGAGGAAATGTGACTTGAGCAAAAGCACCTGCCATAAAGTAAATTGATATTAAATCGGACTTTACACTTTATTGCAGCTTATTATTTCTTTACTCAAGCACTTTTAGCTTTTAATACATAATCAAGTGGTAGTTAACGTCTTGACCCCTCCACCGCAACAACCTGCTCTAAGATAAAATAATCCTTTATTAGTCCCGCGGCGCGGAAAATTTACAGGATTACAGCAGCAAAGAGGATAGTGCAAAACAAGAGACATAGTAAATAAAAAAAACACAAGATCAAAATAAGTATTATAAATGAGCAAATGAGCAATAAAAAACAGTAAAGAACAGTAGAGAATCCACTAATATTATATATACAGACAGAAACTATTATAAATGTTGTATTGCACAGTGTATTGATGTATTAGTGTATTAGTGTATTAGTGTCATGTGGTCTGCTGGGAGCAGAGCTGGTTGTGCAGCCTGACAGCAGCAGGAAGGAAGGACCTGCGGTACCTCTCCTTCACCACCGGGGGTGAAGCAGCCGGTGGCTGAAGGAGCTGCACAGAGCTGCCAGGGTGTCCTGCATGGGGTGAGAGGTGTTCCACCCCATGTGTTCATCAGGGATTACGGCTTGGCCATCACCCTCCTGTCTCCCACCACCTCCAGCGTATCCAGTGGACACCCCAGCACACTGCTGGCCTTCCTGACAAGTTTATTTATTCTCTTCCTGTCGGCTGTCGAGATGCTGCTGCTCCAGCAGACCACTGCATAAAAATAGCTGATGCCACCACAGAGTCAAAGAAGGTCTTCAGGAGTGCTCCCTGCACTCCAAAGGACCTCAGTCTCCTCAGCAGATAGAGTCTGCTCTGACCCTTTTTATACAGTGTATTTGTGTGATTAGTCCAGTCCAGTTTATTGTTCAAGTGAACACCCAGGTACTTGTAAGATTTCACTTTCCCTAGATGTTCACTGGTTCCGTAGGACAGTGTTTACCCTGGCGGAAGTCCACCACCAGCTCTTTGGTTTTACCAGAGTTGATCTGGAGGCGGTTCCACTGGCACCATCCTATGAAGTCCTGGTTCAGTTCTCTGTATTCCCTGTCGTCATCGGCGGAGATGAGGCCGACTATTGCAGAATCATCAGAGAACTTTTGCAGGTGGCAGTTTGCAGAGATGTACTTGAAGTCCGATGTGTATATGGAGAAGAGGAATGGAGCCAGAACGGTTCCTTGTGGGGCCCACGTGCTGCAGGACACCAGATCTGACTCACACTCCCCTATCCTCACATACTGTGGACGGTTGGTGAGGTAGTCCAACCGTCCCCAGTCTGCTCTATGGTTATTGTTTAATAGATACACGGGTGAAAACAAACTTGGCTTTGTATTGACTTGCTATTCATATTGATACACAATGCATGCTATGCTGTTATTGATCTCAAAGAGGGAAATATGCCTTTCAGATGAAGAGGTCTGCCTCTAAATGCAGCAGATCGTAAGCTTTCAACTCATCTGCACATTCATTAGTGAGATAACGTCTCCCAGTCTGCCATAAGCTTTCATGAAATAAATAGATGTGAGGCTATAAAGGCATACAGTGCGAGAAGAATGCACAGCACAGACATAAATAGGAAAATGGTTAAGTAGTCATTGTATAATGCAGCAGTCGAATGAATCGCATGGTAGTTGAGGTCAATATTCATTAATTGCAAATGAATGGCCACACGTACAGTGCTGGAGTTCTGCAGGGCTGCTGCTCATTGACGGTTACTGAAAGGGCCTACTGGGCACAGGCCAAGGGGCCAAACAGGTTAGGGGGGCCCTGGGCCTGGGCTTCTGTTCGAGGTTAATGCTAACCTGTTTTTGTTAGGAAGTGACAAAGAGACTCAAAACTACCACAGAGACGCACAACTGGCAAAAAGAGACACAAAGAGATGCAAAATGACGACAAGAGATTCAAAACATCCCAAAAAGAATGCAAAATGACCAAAAAGAGATGCATAACAACCAAAGAGAGACGGGGGGGCCCTGTTCCAAGTCACAGCTAACATTTATTGTTTGGAGTCACACAGAGACACAAAACGACCATAAAGAGACACAAAACTTATACAAAGAGACGCAAATCAACCAAAAGTGACGCAAAATTCCCACAAAGAGACCCAAAATGTTTATGCAATCCAGCAAAAAGAGAAAGAGTTGACAACGAAATACAAAACAACATAAAACAGACGGAAAAAGACTTCAAAAGGCTGCAAAACGACTATAAAGAGACCTTATAACTACCCTAAGACACAAAATGCCCACAAAGAGACACAAAACTTCTACAAAGGCACGCAAACCAACCAAGCATATGTCTCTTTGAATCTGCGGCTCTTGTTCTTTTGTAGGAGGGTTGGGGGCCCTTTACATGTCTGTGCCCAGGGGCCCACTATCTCACAATCTGCCTATACTGCTGCTTAAAAAAACCGAAACAGGAAGTGGATGTGGAATTCAAACAAGCCCCCTTTATTTCTCACTTCCCACCTAACCCTATCGTAAATGCTCGGAACATTTGCATGCGCTGTAGGCTATATGTAACACAAACCACAGCTACCACAATATGCACTACTGAAGCAGATGTTTGACACAATGCAAAGAGTATTTAAGTGTTTGCATATAACCCCATATTTAAAGAAAATATGTTAACATATTTAAGCAAGGATTAGGAATCACTAAATTCAATAAATGATTCAATAATCATTGGCTAGTAAAGATTTAATGCTAAGTAATATAGCTCCTGCAGCTTAACTGGTGTCCCTTGATTGGTGCACAGATTAACTCTTTCCAGCCAAACCACAAGAGTCCAAAACGGTCTGCATGCATACGCAAGCACTGAACACTCGGCTGCACAGGGCCCCAATTTGAATGTGGGCCACGGTGGGCCGTGATGTGACAATTTGGGCAGAAAGGGCTGCCGCGGAACAATCAAGGGTTGGGTTATGAAATCACCAGAGTGCATGTATTGTAGGGATGTTACTGTGTATTAATACCACGACTCGATTTCATCCACGAGAGGACTGACAAACGGGGAAATCGAGCGCTGTGGGTGGACGGGAGTTCGGAGGAATTTGATCTTAGTTTATATATCATCAGATTTGATGAACTCTCAAATATCAGTATGGGTCCCGGTCTCAAATGTCGTCTCTGATTTGGTACAAATGACAAAATGTATCACACCGGCAAGTCATTTGGGAGCAGGAGAGATGGAAAGAACATTTCTCTCCTGAGTTATTTGTATTCTTAAACATCTAAAAGTGGAACTAGCTTTGGCAGAACACAGAGTAATTACAGAAGATAGAGCATAGTGTTTCTGCCCAGCGATGCCAAGTTTTTGAAACCACATTGCAGTATAGCATATTGTTATGTATCATCTCACCCTCGTTTTCATTTGGTATTCTACAGTGGCTCGAATGTGACTCAGCCGGCCTGCACAGAAAACCAGGGCCAGGCAGTTTTATCATGTGTATTTTAATAAGAACAAACAACATCGACACTCCCCCACCAAAAGCCTGCGGAGCATTTATCTGCACCTCTTCCCTCTTTCTCTTCCCTGCATTCCTCAGGGAAGTGAGAAAATGCAAGCGCAGAGGTTTCTGCGGGGAACTCCGAGTTGACCTAATCTTTCAGACTGCGAGGGAGAATTTAAGTGATGTCATGTAAAGGCAGCTTACAGCTAATCTAGTCAAGACCATTTCACTGTTGAAAGTGGAGAGCTTTTCTTTTAAACTGAGAGTAGAATTATCTTAAATTCTTGCACGTGTGAGAACACCCAGTGGAGAGTTGAGGCTCATTCTGTTAGTGTCCTCTAATAATAATAATAATTATCTTACCTAACTAACTCTCGGGAGTCACATTACACATAGAGCAAAGCGAGCCGCCATGACAACATTTAGCCATTCCGATAGAGACGGACAAAAGGGATCACGCAGCCGTATGGACGCCTTCTGATTTCTAAAGAGGCTCCATCTGCATAGCGGTTGTTGGGGGTGATTAGCATGGGCATGCGGTGGAATGGCGCCTGGATCTTCCTGGAGCCAGCTACGCTCTGCTGGGTGCCGTCGCTCCGCAGAGAGAGAGAGAGAGAGAGAGAACCGGTTCTGTTCTCTGTAGTGGCCGAGCCAGATGGCTGAACCTCTCCCCCGCAGCTCTCCTCAAACCGGGCCTTCGTCCCCTTTTGAAAAAAATTGATTTTGGCTCTTTAGTCGTCAATCAGCCAGTCAGTTTCTCCTTCCAAGGGCTTGACTGGCATCCGTCTTCCTCCGTGACTGTCAGTTACGACACTTGGCACTGTTATGCGGCGAGCTGTTGTCAGAACAGCGCTGTTTGTCGGAGTCTAATTCCAGTTGTTGTGGTTGCAGACTGATTGTGGCTGCTTCCTGCCGTAGAGAACAGATTAGGATCTGGATTGTGCTCCAGGGAGAGGCACGGCAGCTCCCCCCCGCCTGTGGACACCTCCAACCCCAGCCTCCAACACACACAACACACACACACACACACACACACACACACACACACACACACACACACACACACACACACACACACACACACACACACACACACTCTAATACATTAGCAGCCTCTTTCTGGGGGGAAGATAAACAGCTTTATATTTTCTCTATCTCTTTGCCAAAGGGAATGGATAATATGAACCCTAGTGACGCACTGCCTGGCAGCTGAGTATAGGAGGAGTGTTTATATGTTGCACTAGCCATGGATTTTTTCAGGGCCTTTGCCACAGAATCGCCGCGAGAAGCGCCGATATCCAATTACCGATGCGTATTGATCATATCACATAATTGGCTGTGGAATAGGAAGGGCACAGAGGCAGGGTTACAACACTCACGACTCGGTGGCATAAAAGGCCAGCGCTTATTGATCCTCTCCGCGGCTCAGTCTCTGGTTAATCATGCAAACAAAGTGGAACAGTGTGTTGCCGGTTAAAGAGGGTGGAAGAGATCATTTCCTCCTCCTGCTCTACCTTTAGGTCAGAGTGCGCTGCTCTGCGATTTGTTATTCAAACTCTTCCCAGTTGTGTTCTTGGTGTTTTTGTTTTAGCACCAAACTACAGCATTTAAACACACTTTTTTTTTTATCAGTATTGTCGTCTTCAAATACATTGCATGATTTCTGTGGTGAAGTAATTTGTTATTGCAGGACTGTAATTAATTGTTCAGTCAGTTTTTTCTTTTAGTATCTCTTAATCATCCCCAAAGTATTTACAACATATTGACAGAAAAACAAAAGAAAAGCAAGTTAATCTCAGTCTTTGTATCTCCCAGTTAACTAAAATGATGAATCAAAAGCACAACTTTTCCACTAACCAACTAGTCTTTTCAGCACTAATGAGCTTCGCAGTACGAACTTGGGCCTGCAAATTCAATTCTCTTGTCGTTTATACATACACGTGAAATGAATCAATGACGGATTATAGTCTTTGAGAAGTAATCTCATCATAATGTTGAACACGCCCCCACCAACCGCCGCCTCCAGCTCCAGTATCTATCTCAAGGACACTTTGAGCCGTGTCAGCAGGGAGTTAACCCAGGTTGTCCAGTTGAAGGTCGGCCTCTTTAACCCACAGGACTATCCTGATACAGAGAAAACACAACCACCTTGTCAGTCTTTCACAGACATTAATTTGTATTCAGCAGGTTTCAGACCAAGTCCCCCCCCCCCCCCCCCACCCCCCATTAATATATCTGAAATACGCTGCCATCTTGCATACTAATGACATTGTAATTGTCATGGTTAACAAAAGCCAGGGAACCCATTTTTTAAGCTTTTATCTGCTCAGGGGAGTTATCTCGCAGAATTTTCACAGCAATTTAAGAAAATCCTGTCTGGTGGACAGGAACGATAAAAACTAAAAAGCTTTGGGGAGGAAAGGTACAAAAAAATTTGACGTAAAATAAAAAAATGAGCCAGTGGTAAAGGAGAAATCAGACAACAAAAGGTTCTGAGAATGTACAGGTTATATTTCCACTATGTGTTGCAACACTGAAACAAATTCATCCGAGCTGTATATGTTTAGCTGTGTTTGTATTTAGTCTACTGACATACGGCGCCGTGTGAGGCCCTGTTTTCTTTATTTCGTCGATCCTGCAATGTGTAACTGTGTCTCAGTGCGACATTGCACTTTGTTTGTAGCCCATTTGTACTATGTGAACTTTTGAAAAAATAAAATAGTTTCTTTTGCACATTTTGAGTTGTAGTGAGGTTCCATTGTTGGTTCATGCACATGATGATGAGTTGATATATTGTTGATCACATCCTTTTTTATTTAATGTCCATCTCATTTAGTGTCCATGTAGAAACTACAGTTTTGTTCTGCACTTGTCTGCACATTCACCACTTAAGACATAATATGATTCAGTTGGCGAGGGAAGGAAAGTGTTTATATATATTTTTTTGTTTTTCTCAAACAAAATTGACTCTCTCTCAGGTTTTCTGTAAAGCAGGCAAGTTGTCCTGTCCGTCCGTGATTGATGATATTTCTAAAAAAACAATTTCTCATGAGTGCCAGCCAGAGGTAGGCAGGTGAGCTTCCTCAATCCCATTTCCCATCTCAAAAAAGGTGAAGAAAAAACAGAAAACCTGTCACCAGTTCGGTGTTAGCATAATGAAAGCAACGGAGCGTGAACACACGAGAGCTAAACAATTTAGAATTAATAGGACGGAAGCTCCTGGGGAAAGGCAAAGAGAGAAAGAGAGAGAGACAAACACACAGAAGGTGGAGGCACAGAGAATCTGATTGAGAGGAAGCTTTTAGTAGCTTTCTCCTGTGAAATTGAGCATGTCCCTTACAATGACGTGCATCACTCATCTGGCTCTCCACAAGGGACCCTCCATTAGCAGACAAAGATTTGCCTTAACTACACATGACCGTGACAACTAGCAGGGTTTACGGACGATGTGGTGGTCTCTGGGTCAGTGAACCTGTACAAAGAAAAGCAGAAAGTAGACATTACTTCATGCATGTCTTTAAGCTAACTCTCATATTCTCTTTGGAGAAAATAGGCCAGATGTTTTTCTTTTTTAAAAATGTACTTTTATCAGGTCGTTAAGATGTAGTCAATAATTAATACATCTAGTAATACACTAGTGTCCTTCTTTGGAAGGCTTCCACAAATCATATACTCAGATGTACTTTAATCAGGTTGTTAGTTATAGTCAATTATTAATGCACTTACACGATGGTTTCCTTCTTCCCTTTGGAATTCTTCCTCAAATATTAACTTAAAAACTTTTGTCTCTTGGTGACAGTTATTGATCTTGTTCTTGGAAATTAATACCAAATTTGCTTATGTGCCAAGAGTTAAATGAGAAGAATGTCTGTATGCTAGTGATTGGCAGGCAATTAGCTTTGCTTAGCATAAAGAAAGAGCTAGCTTGGTTCTGTCCAAAGCTGAAAACATCTTCCAACCAGCACCTCTAACATTTTATTATCAACATGTATATCTTATTTGCTTAATCCATACCTAAAACGGATATGAACGAACAGGACTGATTTTGGACAAAGCCATTTCTTGAGTTTTGCCCTGGTATCAATCGATGGCATCGATCTTCTCTCCATGTTCTTGGTGAACTGTTCTGGTAAACTATTTTATAAGAGTAAAAAAAACACAGCATACTTAGAAGAAAAAATATGAATTGTTTCCTGGTTTTGAAACATGGATCTTGTACTGATGGATATTCCCTTATACATCCGGGTCAGTGTCCCTTTCCATTCTCCTTTGTGCCACATATAAATTGCTCCTTTTTAAGAATGTTTTACAAATGTTGAACTGATGGGTTTAATAATTCACACTACAAAGAGTAATAACTGACGATGTTCAATATGTCCTGTCAACGGTTTTACTCTCAGTTCTGTTATATAAGAATTGTGGTCAATGGCCAAACACACTCAGTTAAGAATGTATTAGGTACACTAAACTAAAACTCTGAAAATAACAGCCCTGCAATAAACCCTACCTTTATCAATGTCATAATGTTTTAAAGAGGCATTGGTTGTGTAATTGCATCAAGGTGGATTAAACTGAAAGGAACTATCTTCCTTGTTAAGTAACTATTAAATGCAATTAGCAATGACAGGTTGAATCATCTTCCTGTTTCTGTTTAGTCGTCGTCGTCCCCCCCCTTCGCTTTCTCTGAGGATATTCATGCCTTCCCACTCTTCCTCAGTAAGACAAAGAGTTGTGTAATCCCCTCTCCTCCACTCCCCGTGCACTTTGCCAGACAACAAGAAACATCTGGACGGAGAACAGAGAGTTCAGAACGCACCCATCCCCACCTCGGATGAGTCCAACAATGCTTGGCCCGGACTGTGCACTTGAAGTCTGGACACCACGCTGTTAACCCACGGAAACCCTAGTGCATGTGTTGCATTCTTATCATGACTTTGCCGAATTCTGGGAAGAACGAGTGGGTGTGTTCATTTGTTGAGTGCTTGCCGTGTTCTGCAAAGTGTGTAATTTTCTTTCTCTGAGTGAGGTTGAAAAAAAGGTGTTATTTTCCTCTCTACAATTCAATCCTGACAACATGTAACTGCTTACCCAGAGGTCTTAATGCTGTGTGTCTTCAGGTTGTCGTCCGGTTGTGTTTTCTCACAAATTTTCACATCTCAAGTAGTGTTTCACTTTAGTCCTCCATCATATAAAGAATACATTGTAACATTTTCTCCGCCTGTGGATCTTGAGATCACACTAAAAGTGCTGCTTCTGCGTTGCACATATTTTAAGGCTTTGAGCTGCTAGTTTTACAAAGAAACCTCTCCATATACTTCTGCTACACAAGCTTTGTCTACATCATTGATCCCACGTGAGTATGCTGTGCAGGTGCTGTAGCCAGAATTAGAACTGTGGTGTAAAACACAGTAACTTCTGCTTTTACATGACTTTAATATTTGCCTCTTTATTCAGCTGTGTCTGTTTCAGTTGCTGTTCCTTCAGCCATGTCAAGACACGGTGGCTGGATGTAGAGGATGAGTTTCCCCCAAATCCATGCAAATTATTTAATTTTCTGCTTTATTGGAGAAATGTGGTGGTAAATCAGTGGTTATTATAGTACATGGAGCTAAGACTAGCATGTATAGAAAAATCGCATTTGAAAGAAAAAAGAAAGTATATCCTTATACTGTGATAAACTGTTGAGCTGAATGACAAACGATTTTATATCGAAATCACAGTTTGAAAAAAAGGTTAGTTTTCTAATTGCAAGAGTTGCACCGTTTTGATTATAATGTATTTTTTGTAGTAGTATCTTTTGATTAATGTTAATTATGTCAGTTGGCAGAATAACCCCCCGAAAAAGTAACTTCTGGCTGTTTTTACTTTATTGTTTTGGTGCACATTATGTCATTAAGCTTGTCATTGTAGTACCTCTGAATCAGGAGCCCACCGGGATTCAGAGCACAGAGCAGCTCTTCCTGACAGTCTGTGAGGCTAACACAACTGTTAGCTTAAGCTCATTTTGCAGAAATCAGTTGTCAGTCAGGTGTCAAACCGTCGTCAGATTTGACGTACCAGTGAGTGCTTACCGGGGTTAGACTTCTAAATATGTAAAACTTTTGAGTGGTTGGGGTTTTTGAGTCAGGAAAATAAGGTACGCTAACGGGGCTCTGACTGACGGTTAAAAAAACGATTTTGAGTACGTGTTCGTCAACAAGCCACTGATTAATTTGAATGAATTATATTCATATAGAAACAAGATGGGTTTGTGATGATGCTCGTAGAGCATATAGACCACTAGAAAAACTGTGATTTAATTTGGAATTAGAATTATTTTTTTCCCAATTGTTCAGCCCTAAGGCAGTTGCTGCAAACTGGGGTAACTGGTATCTAGATGCTTTTACCAGGCATTTACAAGTTTGACCATTTTTTCAAGACAATGTGTCACACATTTGTCACACAATGAAACTGGGTCTCTCCCTCCCTTGTGTTTTCCCACCATGTATTCATTAACTCACTGACAACAGGCATCTCTCACAGTAGAAATTCATTTTAATTCATAAAAACCCTCTGCTGTTTGCACCTTCATCGCTAAGGTCGTAGCCTTTGGAACACAGTGTATCGAGACGTGTGAATTTTTCCACTTTGCTGGCTAACATTTAGCTGAGGGGTTTCAATGTATGTTGAGTTTGACCTGCTCGTCTTTGCCCCCGGCAGTGCTCTTTCATTTCTATCATCCTTACCTTGTTTTTCCAATATGACTTGACCGTGACAAAGTATAGGGGGAGTACTGGATCGCATTTTCCCTGACTGCCAGCCTCAGATAGCCCTCTGCGATGATGAAGTGCAGGGCCTGCTGACATTCATCTTTCCCACACACAGCCCCTCTTCTTTCAACATCTCTCACCTCCTCTCTTTTGGTCGTCTTTGTTCCGTCTTAGATGGGGAGGAAATGAAAACCTTGCCCTCAGAAAATGATTAAACTCTTAAGAGATAGGGAACCTTTGTTCAAGTACATTGTTTTTTAGATTATAGAAAACAGTATATGATGTTAAAGTACTCAACGTTTTCCAATAAAAACTAGAAAGGTGCACTCAGTAGAGTGCAGGTCTCCGCTAGGTGTGTCTGCAACCACTGTAGTGCGTGATTAAGTCAATACAACCCAAATAAGGCTTATCCCCCTGTCTAGACACCAATGGGTTTAAAGGCGTTGTAGAACACACTTTAACTCAAAAACACAGCTGAGTTGTATAAGACATGTCATACAATCTTGCCAAACAACTATATTAAACTCACCAAGCTGTCTCCACGCGTAGCAGCGGCTGAGATGCAGCGATGTACTCAGCAGTGTGTGTACTGGTGGTGTGATAAGCCGATAGCTAAACACACTGGCCATAAAAAATAAATAAACATGAGCAAACTGTTTTGCCCCACTGTGTCTCTGGGCGCTGAGCAGTGGCTGCAGGGCGATGCAATCATCTGTGTTTATACCTAGCGGTCCTTAGTCAGTTAGGCGTCAACAGTCAGTCAATAATAATAAGTATAGTCAATAAAAAAGGTTTTGAGAAATTGTGAGTCACAGCAACAACTGCATGGCCACCCTGAATATTATGCAATCTGATGCAGCAAAATGCGGGATTAGCAGTGGACAGACACAGAGGTGCACACCCACTTACGGACGCAGGGACACACGCAAGTGATTGCATGATCCTCCTGCCGGAGATAATAATAACAAGGTTAGTGTCTTCTTCTGCTACCGCATTCCCAGTAGAGCTTGATAGCATATGATGATGTACCCCATTAGAGGTGTTCACCCTGTTAATCCACACAACGTTTTGTTTCAGAGGCATCGCACAGACATATTGAATCTCTTAGGTATTTGATTGTCTTTAAATGTCAGCACGAGTGATGATACTATTGGGAGATCATTACAGGCCTCGCTGGCTTAAATGAGCTTACTTCTAACCAGGCAGCTGAATGGCACTGTGGATTGGCTGTTTGACTGGCAGACGTGATGTATATTCCCCCGCTGGAATTTCATTTGTGTAATCATGGAGGCAACCTTTTAGAAATCCCCAGCTTCGTTGAACATGGGTTTGATTGATAACCACAAATCTGCTTTGGACTGTGGTCTGTCAGTCATGCTTCTGTTTTATTTGTGGGAAACAAAGTAGCTGGCTACCGCCAAATCAGAAGTGAAACATGGTATTTTCTTTGAATGTTGTAAAGGAAAGATAACATGTAGTTCGTGCTCATTAATAATGATAGGGTTAAGCCTATAAGTTTATTGCTTCTTAATTATGGTGGTAAGAACACCAGAGCTCCTCAATGCTCTGGTGCAGCTTAAGCTCATTTACGTCTGTTAAAACATGTCTGGACCACTTGGCCATGTAAATGATGATATTATCAACATACTGGAAATCTGTGTGTGTGTTTGTGTGTTTGTGTGTGTGCAAGGTTTTAATAGCCTTGAGCTGTTTTCTCCTCGCCCCATATGCTGGTGTGTCCTGCTGTGTACTTGAGCCACATTAGATTTAGTTGTTGTTGTTTTTTGTTTTGACAACAGCTTGCTGCTCACAGGTTGAGCCCTGGCAGTCAAAGGTCACCCCAAAGCTTCATTTTGTACCAACCTTTGTTTTCAGTCATGCCAGCAGCATGCTTCTAGGGATGGCAATGTCGATCTGTAAGTAAACAACCGTTCAAATTCTATATTCAAGGTTCTCTTTTACGCCTAACTAAGACACGTTTAATTGCCTTTGAGAAGCACCGCAAAACACACTTCAATCATCCGGACAGGGGTTTTGCGGCGTCTTCTCACTGAACTCCATGAAACCTGACCGCTGATTGTGAGTCCCCCGAACCCCTTGCACCCATGCTGACACAGAAAAAGAAAAATAGATGAATCTTGGAATAAACATGAAAATAATCCAAGTTGTCCCTTGCAATCATTCAGTGTTCTGATGCTAATTAAACTGTTTTACCTTGATCCAAGTTTCTGTTTAGTCACCATTATAAAGCTTCAACACAACAGTCTTTTAATACATGGCAGCGATGGAACTGGCTCTGGATCAACAAAAACATCGATCATAGCATCTTCTATTTGTGACAGGTGTACTTTTAAAGGTTATGAGAAAACACTAATTATTATCTGCCCTGCTTTGCACCTTATTGAGATACAGAGGATAAAACGCACTGCGGGAAGACGTGTGGGAACACAAACACTTTAAAGCCGCCGTAACCTTGAAGCGCTTGTTCCTAATTAAAACCGAATCCGCAAGATTCTGAGAACAAACAGGATCCCGCACAGAACTTATGTCTTCAGAAGCACAATCAAATCAGCGGAATAAAAAGAAGACATTTCCATTTTCTCATCTTCTTAATGACAGGTTGCTCACGCCTCAGGACAGAACGAAAGCGCGGTAATGAGAAAAAAACAATAGGATGGCTTGCTAGACAACAAAATGTGATGGGAACACAGGATTCCCTGCCATTTATTTTATACCGACTTTAACGATGCACTTGATTAATCGGCTATTTTGTTTTAATGCAGTTTTAGCAGCGGCTTCAATTGCAATGCCCCGGGGCAAGTCATCTTAAAACTTTTAGCTAACATCTTCATGATGGTGTGCCGTGTTTTTCAACAGCTGTGTCCTCAAAACAGTTGATTGAGCCGGATTGCTCTAGAAACTTGTCTCCTGCATGACTTCACTCTTCACTACAGCATCTGCTTCTTGAATTATTTAACTGCCTGAGATCATTAGGTCTGTTTGTGGTTTTCACAGCAGCAATCACAACTGTCATTACAGCTGTATCACTGGTTATTGAATGGTCTCAGGAATGCTTACTTTGAAAATGGCCCATATTGTGGCTTCATTTATGACTACACACAAGCACACAATGCCTGGTTTGAATGGGCATTTGTGTTGTGAACGTATTGGCAAGAGTTACGTCAATACCATTACACTGTTCATTGTTGATTATGTCAAATCTGCAGAAAATACTCCCTCTGATTGGCTGGCAGGTTAATCTTGATTTGATAAAACAAAGCACTTTGCACAAAAATGTATCTGAAACTAGAAAGGTGCACTCAGTAGAGTGCAGATCTGTAGAGTGCAATCGACAATTGGCTAACTCCCCTTCTAGACACCAATGGGCCATAAGTCATCGTAACACACACTTTATTCAAGCTCATGAACAAGAGCCAATGTATGCAGGCAATCGGCTAAAAGTCATCTTATAAGACATGTATTACAATATTGCTAAAAACTCAAATAAACTCACTAAGTTGTCTATCCGCTTACCAACAGCTAAGTGGCTGTAATGTACTCAGCAGTAGGTTTACAGGTAGTTCCGTTAGCTGTTAGCCTAACCCATAATCCATCCAATAAAAGTGAGCAAACAGTTTCCCTGCACTATGTCTCCGGGTGAAGAGTAACAGCTGGGTGTCGGTGATGCACTCAGCTGTATTATCACTCGCCATCCCTACCGGTTCAGTGCCGGTTAAGAGTAAAATGGTAAATGGACTTTACTTGTATAGCGCTTTTCTAGTCTTCCGATCACTCAAAGCGTCTTAACACTACATTTCATAATTCATCAACATGGTCTAGAGTAGTCGAGGATCAAACCGCTGATCTTCTGAAGAGCAGTGAGTGAAGAGTCAGCAAGCAGTCAATTGCACCATAAAACCGTCAATAAAAGGTGTTCTGAGAAAGTATGAGTCACCGCAACCTCGAGAGGTCCTTGAGCTAACAGCCATAACTGGCCACCCTAAATAATATACAGTTTTATTGCAGCAGAATAAGCTATGGACAACACAGAGGGGCATACTCACTCACGGACTTACGCGCACACAGTTTTTTAAGGACACTCAGAGGGATGTTGGGTGTTTTAAGGCAATATTTGTTGACTTTTCACATTGGGAAATGGGTGGAGCGCTCAGCTAAAACAAACAAACAAATGTATCTAGTCTAGCCCACCCAAGGCTTCAAACGAGCTGCACAGTGCAACTCTGACCGCTGCCAAGTTGTTTATGTGAGGAAAGTTCAACTCAGAGGTGGGGTGGGTAGATGTCTGTCAGACTAAAGTGAAAAAATAAATAAAAATAGAAGGCACGGTTTGTGCATCTGTTAAATTTAACAGAAAAGAAAAGTGACAATTCAGCTACTGCTTCAGCAGAGGCACATAATGGTTATTGATTGATTGCTGTCTGGCAGTTAATGATTAATGTTCAGTTCTTGATCTGATATGATTTATGATAACTTGTCCTGGGTGAAAGCGCTTGTTCTTTAGAAATGAACTTCCATGTTTTGTACAGACACCTCATTGTTGGTTTGATGCATAGTGGAAACTAAGTACGGTTCTTCTTTTTTAACCATCACTATTCCCTTATTTACAACAACTAAATGTGTACTTTCACTTACAGTACTTTAGTGGTGAACAAATACGCAGCATAAAAATAGAATTCTAAGGTTGATTAAATCTACTGTAAACCTTCAGCCAATCAATCAATATACAGTTTATGATATGTCTAATGCACGGTTTAACTGATTGACCATTCCAAAGAATATCGACCTCCTGAAGTTTATTATCAATAGTCCAGTGCTGACTGGCTAAATAACCTCAGAACACACATTTCATTGTTTATCATTTCAAAATGAAAAGTGGAGTTTATACAATTGCTGTTAAATGTGTTGAGTGGATGATCAGTCAGCCAGCATTGTAGTGGATGTAGTTGTGTAATGAACAAATACAAATTGCACAGCACCTGCAGCTCAGCCCCTTTTCACACCTAAACACAGCTGGCATGAAATCTAAGATTGACGGATTGAATAATTGCTGGACGCTCTTCCCTTACTTCTTCATCCCTCTGTACCTTGTTTAAGACCTGCAGCCTTTTTAGCCAATCAAAGTTTGCGGGGTCGTTCATCCCTAGTTTGCATTTCTATTTAATTTGGCCCGGTCCGGAGCGCTCGCGTGAGAGATCTGACTCTTCATTTGCTGAATATTAAAGCCATCTGTTGGCGTTTGCTTCCTCCTCAGGACATCCCCCTGATGTGCGCTGTGTTTGCCATCCATTACAGAGCACCCAGAGCACCCCAAACAGTCAAATTAGATTAGAGCCGCAAAACCAACGAGACAAAGCGCGCACAGGCCTGAAGTGCCCGGCCATGCACAGAGAGAGTTCAGCACGGATGAAAAACCACATGCGCTGGTGCCATCTGTAAAGTTAACAGTTACATTTTTAACCATTTGCCGACCAACTTGTGTGCAATTCATCTTACAATTCTAGTATTTATTCAGTAAAACACAGCCATGTGCTGCAACTAAAGACAAAGTGTAAATACAAGATGAAATAGTTGCTTAGCTGATTTACAACCACACTTCTTTAACAGTATGCCGAGTCATGCGAACCGACTACTCCCCTCCTAACCATCTCCATCCGTTGCCAGATTGTGATGGATGGTTTTCCAGGTCGAAAGCAAACGTGGTGATTGGTTGCTGCTGGTCGGAAGGAGGGGAAAGTGTGAGCAGGCCGAACACGGAGAAATTGATCAAAAAGCTTAAACGGGCGGATCTGGCTCGAGGTTTAATGAATAATTTAAAATGTGGATGATGACTCAGCGCTTGTAGATTTGTTTGCCTCTATTGAAAAATATAAAGTAAAATCCAATATACTGGGTTTTGTTTAAAGGGTAAAGGTTTAGAAAGGGAGAAGGGAGGGTAATGATGATTTCTGTGGGATTTAAATACATCCGTTGACTTTCTCATATGTTTATTACATTATAAACAGAACTTTCACTAACTTCTAGTAAGCATAGGAGCATGGAAGTAGAATTGAAAATGTATTTTTGCGACTTCTCCGGACTGTCCATCTACTGATACCAATTTTATGGACACAAAAACAGCTTTATCATTCTTCATTCTGTCTACCGGATGTTTTCTTCAGCTTCCAAAAGTGTTATTTATCTTTCCAGGGCCAGATGCCAGAGGAATGTCGGAGCGTTAAAATATACCGATTTGAGGTGCTGTATCGCATCCAAATATAAATGACCAGCTTACAGAATGTCTGCACGCGGTCACCAGCCTTGGCGACTTGCCCATAAATTGTCAGAAATGTCCAGGGCAGGAAGGAAATTCATTAACAACCAAAAACATTCTGGCCTGTGACAATGCCTAATTATGATGGTGTCTGCCTGAAAGTCGTCTGGGAGTGAAATGGACTGCTGCGTAACACACTGAAACGTTAAAGACGATCCAGTGGAAATGAATCAACAACAATTTGACTATTGATTAACTCTTTTGGGTCACCTGTCGAGTAGAAATACCCATCGCAAATGTAAGAATTTGCTGCTTTTCTCTGGTTATACATTTAGACTGTTGGAAGGAGTAAAACATAGAATCTAAAGATGTAATTTAGGTCTCTGGGAATTTGAATGGACTGAGCAATAATTCAATGAATCAAAAACTATAACCAGCTGTTAAACAGATAAAGTAATCAGTAGTTGCAGCCCTGAAACACATCACTCTGCGGGGCTGGAATCATCCATTACTGCTCCTTGTTCCCTCTCTCCAGGTAAGGATAAGATCCTTACAGACAAAGGCATAGCCTGAGATCCCCTCATTTCTATTAAGAAGCCTTTATTCTATTTTGAGCCATGAGTTATGGAGTACCCACAGCACGTCTCTCTCTCTCTCTCTCTCTCTCTCTCTCTCTCTCTCTCTCTCTGTCTCTCTCTCTCTCTGTCTCTGTGTCTCTCTCTCTCTCTCTCTCTGTCTCCCTGTCTGTGTGGCACAGTCTCTGCTCTGATTTAATGCGAGGAGCTGTAGGTCCCTCCTTGCCAGTCCTGTTCACCGCTGCCGGCAGAGCCTCTAATGGACGTGGGGAGAAAACAAACTCGTCCGTCTAATGGCCAGGCTCCTAATGCAGTGCTAAAATAATCGGCAACAGGGAGGAGGGGTTGTTTCCGGTTACGTGGGGTCGCAGAGGTTGACGAGCCGGACCAAGGGGCTTGGAATCTGGGAGGGACAACCCCCCACCCCCCTCCGAGCAACAAAGGGGGCTGTTGACCCCGCTGGGAGGAAGTTGTGATGTAACTCCTACGGGACGAGCTCTAAGAGATTAGATTAGGAGTAATGTTGATGAATGTGGACGTGATGTTTCCTTTGGTAGAAAGAGGGTAAGGAGTGGTTTTCAACTAGTTTAGATGAACAGATTAAAGCAGACACAGGATGATGACAAACAAGATTTGGGATTTCTTGGTATTTGGAGAGCACAAAATAAAAATGAAATCTAATTTGTATTGAAACATTTACCGTTAATTGCTAATAGAAAATGCAAACTGTTGAAACAATTAGCTGATTAATCTGTTAGTCATCCCGCAGAAAGTCTATCTACAACTATTTTGACATTTGATCAACAGAAATGCAAGACAATATGCTAATTTCTGGTCCGCCAATATGAGGATTTTCTGTTTGATCGTTGCCAATGAAATATTATTTGGGGATTCGACTGCTGAGAGCCAAACAAGACATTTAAAGACATCACTATCAGATACTGTGATGACAGTTTATTACTATTTTCTAACATTATATAGACCAACAACAATCAAGTAACTGAAAAAAACTCTAAACTGCATGTCTTCTGGCATCAAGAAACACAAGAAAAGCTTAAGAGAAATGTTTCAAATCAATCTTTTCCTTGTGGCTAAAATGAGTAAAAAGAGTAAATGATTAGCGCCCAAAATTATGTATTTTCTGGTGACATCTGAACCTTTACCCCCATCTTAAGGAAATATTTAAGGAAATAGTAGATGGGTGATACTAGCCCTGATTCTTTGACCTCATATTCCATGAGTTTATGGAACTTGTTTGGTGCCACAGCACCCAGGACACGTTTCTTTACAACCGTTTCATTAGGAGCTGAGGAAATATTGGCCCTATTACTTGTTAACAACAGCCCAATTTATGTTGTTCTTTGCTCTTAGATCTTATTTTCAGACATGAGTAACAAAGCTTGTCCCCAGCGTTACCTAAGTTTATTGGTCAGCAGCGAGTTCGTGGACAGGTCTTTGTAATGCTCCCTTTGCATTCGGAGCGCAGAGGAAGTCAGGACAGAGCGTTGTTTATTTATGGAGCAGGGAGGTCTTTCCCCTCTCTGTGAAACTCTCAGAGTACAACAAACAGCCAGAGGAAGGCTCGTAAATGGTTTTCATGTCTCGGCCTGTGACTCACTTTACAGATTCAAATGTAGCTAGTATACCACAGTCCTGCTTGCACAGATTGCACTGCTCCCTTTGAGAGGAAACCCCCTTCTGCTGCTGAGGTCATCTGCACTGGATGGATATTCATTTGTGATTTTCTTTTATTTTTGATGACAGTTATTAGCTGCTGTTGAACTGCTCTCATGTTTTTTAAAGACATTGAACTTTGCTCTGTGTTTGCCATTAGGCCCCTAATTACAGCACTAAGAACTGAAAGCCCCACGTGATTCTTATTAAAAAAACATCCATCTGGAGTAAAATGTCCTGGCTGGGATGGAAAATTCTGAAAGAGCTACGAGGCGAGCAAAGTGGACTCCATTCTCGTCCCGTCCCGTCCCCCCATCCCCCCCCTCCTCTGTGATGAGATCAGGGAGTTCGCGCTGGCAGTTCTGAGTGCCTAAATTGAGGTTACCACATAGGCAGTCACGCCTCGAGAGGACTGCTCCAGCTCCCGCAACCATCACCGTGACAACGACACCGACTGCGTTTACAATTAGCATTCAATCCGTCCCTGATTAGCAGCGCGGTGCATAGCGGACCACAGAGACCCCTGAGAAACAGACAGACAGACGGACAAACAAACACGGAGAAAGGTTTCTGAGGTGATTCATTTTCCTGTGGGGCATTTCAGAATGATTTACTGCTTATTAATGATAACGCAGTTGTGCATCATCTGAGCCTATAAACCAAATCAGGTGGAAAGTATTTGAACCAAGTCGACCCTGTATGAAACCATTCGCTCTGCTTTACTGCTCTGCTTTATTGTGCAAACAAAGACACACACACACACACACACACACACACACACACACACACACACACACACACACACACACACACACACACACACACACACATACTGCCATAGTAACAAACACACACACACTTGTGCAAAAAAAAGATACAAACGCTTTGTTGGCGTGCATGCCCATGGGCTATAACGGATGATATTTACATAGCAGTATGGATAAGAGAGTGGTGCCATTAGCAAGATGGATCGTTGCAAAGTGAGCGGGGATTTATCACCGAGCCAAAGCCCCGTGTGTGTAAAAAAATAAATAAAAAAAAATAATAATAATAATAAAAAAAGAGGGATGTCTCTTTTCCGATCCTCATGTTTCCATTAATTCTCTTTGACTCTGTTTTGCATATGCTTGTTGTTCCCGGGCGTGGCCCGCTGCCGCTCTGTCACGCCTGGGCTCATGGCCCTTTCTTCCAGCAGATGGAAAAGCTCCTCTTATTATCGCAGCTCTCCAGCGCACCTCTGAGACTTCATCATCCTCATATCTCCCACCTCATAGAAGCCCAGTCCAGCCCTGGCGTTGTGTTCCCCTGCCAGGCTCTTTGCATCGTTAGGATCGTGTGTGTGTGTGTGTGTGTGTGTGTGTGTGTGTGTGTGTGTGTGTGTGTGTGTGTGTGTGTGTGTGTGAGGTTATCACTCTAATACTTATCTGGTCACTTGCATTATCTGGGCACAGCGGCTGGATTGTGTTGGATTTGCTGATTGCTGGTAGTGAGATGTTACTGTTGTTATTCCACATGGACGGCTACAGTGCAAGGGGGGAGGAGGAGGAGGAGGAGGAGGAGGAGGAGGAGGAGGCACAGGGAAAAAGGCCAAACCATTGTCATGGATCAAAGATCAAAGATTGTCAATGCGATGATGGAGAAGCAAACAGGCGCATGAAAATTCAGGGAGCAGCTCTGCCTTGCTTGAGGCTTAGAGGCAATTTGTATGTGTGTGTGTGGTTTGTGTGTGTGTGTTCTTCAAATGCTGCTGTATCCGCCAAAGGTTGTATTTTTTGTCCAGATCCTATTTGGGAGGAGTGAATGGTCGATGTGAGAGTAGGTTGGTTTGGTAACTTTAACAAAAAAAAGAGAATAAAAAGAAAACAACTACATGTGCATTATCCCTATCCATTAAATAACGTTGACTCTTGGGCCTGAATTGGTTGCTGACGCTGATCCACCACTTTGTCAATATGTGCACTGATAACGGTGAAAGCAGCTCCAGGCTTGGATCTATTGCTATCGATCAGAGAGTTGAATAGAGACACAGCTGCTTCTGCCAGCAGGAGGAGCGATAACACGGGCGAGTTGAGAATCTCTGTTGTGCTCGGCTGCTTTGTCTCCGCCTAATATTACTCAGCCAGAAACAACAGGAATTTGCCAATGACTGGCCAGGTGATATGACAATATGATGTGTAACCCAGATATTGTTTCTTTTGAAAATTATCCAAAATTCATCAGCGCTAAAATGTTTGGGGCGATGGATGGAAAATTTGTCCAAGACAAATATGCTGCTAATTTGATTTGAACTGAAGTTATTAGTTGATTGAATTTTGTAATGAAAATTGTTCATTGTTTTGGACAATTGATTGTTATGGCTGCTCAAATGGGAGGGCTTGCTCTGCCATACAGCCTAATAGTTTATTTAATTTTTGGGCCTTTTTTGACTATTGGTCAGAAAAAAACACGCAAAGACGATCAACGTCACCTTCCTTTTAGAAGATTGCCTGAGTCTTTTCACAATTTTCTGACATCTTATTCACCAAACGACTAATCAAGGAAAATATACTGCAGATGAAGCGATAATTGCAGCCCTGCATTTGTTTGAGTCCCTGGTATGGTGAATCAAATGTTTTCTGCTTCCACCTACTAAAAATGTGAGTATTTTGGGGGATTAAGGGCATGCATTTTGAGCTATGGTGACATAGGCATTCGCAGTTGTCATTAATTCTGGTCCTTTATAATACCAAATGTTTGATCTGAAAAAAACAACAACATTAGAATTACCGATTCCTACAAGACAAGACAATTTGATGTGTAAAGCCCCAAACCAGAAAATGATTAGAGGGCTTTACAGTCCGTACAACATACGACGTCTTCTATCCTTAGACCTTGGTGGTTACAGCAGAGGGTCTCCTCTCATCCTTGGCCATGCCCTCTTTAAGGAACACATCTGGCCCTCATCCTATCATTTACACAAGAACCACTAAAGAGTACTTGTCACATGTAGCTAGCTATTTTCCACTCTCCCACTGTCTCCTATGTCCAATCCTATGGTGTTTCTCTTGATGCAGCAGTGGGGAAGAGGTGTCACTGATGTAACCTGAGGTGCTGAATTACCCTACATACAACTGCTATTTCCACCTGCCTTGAGTGTCTCTGTACCCAAATAAGAACTGGCTGCTCTGATCAGGTGGGGAAACGCTTCCATTAAGTTGAATGAAGAGCCTCTTGGGAATTCTTTGTAAAAGCTGCCCGGGGTGAATTGTAGAAAGTCTCCTGGCCTCAAGAGCATCTTTGACCTCAAACTGATCATGCGAGGGGGTTGATGTTGGAAAAAGGAAGGCATGAGAGGATTGGATTTAAACTCATTCAGGTTACCATAACATGAAACAGGAGCAAATTTGAGAGGATAGGATAAACCTTTATTGATCTCCAGTGGGGAAATGTAGTTACTGCAGCAGCACATGTACATAAATAAGTACAAATAAATAGAGAAAGTAAGAAAGAAATAATAAGAGAATATATGTAAAACTAATACAAGGAGATAAGTAAACATTAAAACTATAGAGGAGCAATAAAAAACAAAATACAATGGCAAAAGTGATTGGGGTGTGATGTTATAAGTAGCAGCAGAGCCAACAAGGTAATATAATATGATAAAGTAATGATACTTAGAGAAGATGAATCCTATGAATCCTTTTTTCGATTTAATTTACTAATCATATAATCAGTAAAGCAATGAGCATTTCCACTTGGGTAGTTTTGGGTTAAATTCCTGGCTCTTAGCTGTATTTACCGCACGCCAATCACATCTACAGTCCAGAAAATCTCATTTTATCTGCAGTTGAGTTCAATAACCCACTCATCATACTACCTTTTATTAAAAAACTGACGGAGGCATTTGGGTGGAAAGCAGAGGAGCTTAACAGACTACTGGCAGTGTGGAAGTAATGTCAAAAGAAAACCTTGCTTTGGGGTAGATCCCCAAGGTGACATGTATCTGTGTTTGACCAGCATGTTCTTCATCCCTGGCGGCACACCTTTCTTTTCGTCCCCGACATTGGGCTGAAGCAGTCCAGCCGGATGCCCGAGAGAGACGTGAAGATACGCGGACCAGGGGGGGAAGTCACGGCAGTGCACACAGCAATTTAAATTTTAATTGCCTAGATTTATCTTCCCCATACAGTGTGACGGGGGCGATAACTAGGGCTGATAGCACAGAGAGCCTGTTTGTTAAAGCTTGGCAACATCCAGATATCCGGGGCGGGAGCCACAATGAAGAGCCGAATGGATTTACCGCAACATTTCTTCACCTCCAACAAACACCGGCGTTCACAGTACAATGCATAGTTCAGCCGAGGCTTAAGTGCTGAGCGTACCCCGAAAGCCAAGCAAATTGGCCAATTTCAGTCCGTCTGTGATACAATATCACCTCCACTCTTGAACAAAGTAGGCTTCAGCACACAGTAAACAGTCGGACTGCCCCGAGGTAATCTTTCCTCAGGTGGCCCAGTAGGATTTTAAAATGTCACTCTGTTGGTTTGTTGGTCAGTCCCAGAAAGTTTTCTAAAACCTTATCTTACAAAGAGGCAAACATGACACTGCTAATGGATGGTATTTTTAGCTTTACCACATGCAGTCAGCAGAGCACTATGTGTCCATGTGCAGTCCATTTTTAATCATACACTGTGGCATTGCCGTTTCAGAAACTCTATTAGACATTGGATTGACGATAATCTTGGATACTTTGCAATAGATAGAGGAAAAAAATGTAAGGTTTCCCCTAAGATTTGTGTTGTGACTGTAGTCAAATACATTATAATGAGGTCACAAATGGTGCTACTTTCCTGCTAACTGGTTTGGAACAAAATGTTAGCGTAAAAATGTAGCTTGTATTGGTTTAAAACTTGGTTGCCATAAAATAACATTAAAAACTGTATCATCGACCTTGAAGGGGAACTGTTAGCCAGTTTAAGCTAAACTAGCATTAGCTCGTAAAGATTAGCACAATTTACGCTGTAGGATAATGCAGCTCAAATTAACTTAGCGGACGAGTTCTAGCTTATGTCAACGTTAGCCGAAAAACTCACTTGTTATAGGTAGTTTTCTATGGAAATTCGTACAAAGCGTAGCATTAGCATTGAGGGACTATTGTTATGTCGTGTTAGTTGTGAGAAATCTGATGTATTTGATATGCATCAGAGTTCTTTTTTATTTTCTCTGGCACGTATAAAGGTGGTTGTTGTTGTGATGCCTTTTTAAACACAAATTAATAACTGGACACAGCAGTTTGTTGTTTCCTATACAAACTGTAGAAATGTTCAATATTGTTTGCGTTTAAATGTTTATGATAAAACATTTTCAAAATCATTTGAATTGTTCTGGTGGAATCCCAAACACACTCAGCTTCATCACTATCCAGTATCTGCCAGTTTAACTTCCAAACTTTATTTTTGACCTACATCTCCTGCGTCTTCTCAGATGAAGTCTGATTAAACATTAAAACTTTAAAAGTTTTCAAAGTTTTCAGAGTGCATATCTGCTCCACTGGCTTACTTACTTACTTACTTACTTACTGACTTACTTACTAAAGCTAATAATTCAGTGTTTCTTTCCAGAAGCCCTGAGAGATGGTTAATTTGTTCATGCCAGTGCAGATCCAGTTCATGGTTAAGAGCACGCCGCCACTAGGTACTGAGACTAGGAGGTCCACAGCTTGTCACACAGAGCAAGCTTCATCATTTTAACCCCCTTACCCTTCCCCCTTTTATTTCCCTCCCTCTTTTACACAGTCTCTTCCATCGCATCCATCCGTCTTTCCTTATCATTCTCCAGCCCCCCTTTTCTCCATGTGTGCGCTTGACTTATTTTTCCGCATCTTCCACCATGCTGTGAATCTTTGTATCGCTCACATTTTAGAAGTAGGCACAAAAATAAAGATGCTTGACTTCCATCCGTGCATTTGTTCACCCCTCTCTTTCTTTCCATCTGTTAATGCTCTAATCCCAACAGCCATTTAGATTCATTTTTCAGGCAAACGCGTGTCAACAAATGCAATGAAAAGTGTAATTGAAAAATTTTCTTATGGGACACAGCGGCATAATGTGTAATTTCCTCAGTAAACACTGTGCCGCCATGCTGTTTTGTAATATGCTCCCACTCAATAGGCATCGTACCCTGGAGTTGCAGCTCAAAATTGCGCAATATGAAACAACAACCCAAGTGGGCAACAGATTTCTTTGTTTCTCCTCATATTCCCCCTGATTTTCTTTCCCCGCTGCCAATATTCCAGCAATTAAAACCTAACAAATGTACTTAATTAGCTACATTAACGTTCATTTAACTATCTGTTATTGGAGGTGTAATGAACCTTGTTTGGGCGCCAAAATGAAACAGATTCAATTTGAAAGCATCAGCTGAAGAAAAAAGGCAGGCGGCTGGTGAAGAAAGAGGGATTGTGGGTTCATTTAGATGACAGCTGCATGAGCTTGTGTGGTGATTGAGGGTTCATCAGGTAGTTAATTTGCCGGTGAACGTCGGGACTCCTGTGAGTGATGTCGTTTAGATGATAGCGCAACGCTGAGCGGAATAACGACCCTGTCTGCTGCCGCCGAGAAAACTTGTTATCCGACTGTCACTAGATGGATAGACCTCATTTGTAATTAGCATCAGGACAGGAATTCCCAAGACTAATTTGGAAAAAAAAACAACATGGCGGATGTTAGCTTGAAGTGCTCTTCTTTCTATGGTAATGAATGCTGCTTGCTCGTTTGATGGCTGGAGTTTTACCTGCAGAGAAAAGGAAATGTCGACAGTATAGTTTTATGAGTTCAGCATAAATCCACAGAAAACATTATGCCCCGGTCATCAAAAGTTGTTAAGCCGGATGTATATTTTTTTTATGGCTCACATCAGCAGCAGCAGCAGAAGCAGCAGCAGAGTCCCAGAGTCGCTGTGGGAGTGTAATCATCAACATTTGTTGCCTTGATCCAAACATTATCCTCCTACTGCTCTCCCCGAGCACACGCACCAAAAGCACTTAAATCACTTTATGTGAGAGTTAGTGTTTGAGTGTGAGACTTATGAAAAGAAGACAAGCTCAAACATTGGAGCGCACAGTGTCCCACTCCCCTGCCGTGTGATGGATGGCTGGACAGTAGTATATGTCTAATTATCATTAGCCTCCTGGAGAGGAAAGCCTGTTGTAATGGGGACTCTTATTATTGTAAGGCCTTTATCAGCAAATAGCTGTTCTCCCGCTGTTCTGCTAAGCCAATGAAGTGATGACCGTCTGTCTTTCACAGTGAAGTTCACATAGGAGCTTTTGCAGTGCCATTACCTAACGTGTAAACATGTTTATAACACTGTACGGAAGGTAACGGATGTCCCTTAACTGCTTTTGCTAAGGTTGAAATATTTATCAAAAGTAAAGCTGAAGTTCACCCAGAAACCACGTAATGTGATGTTATTTAAAGTTACCGCGTGGAACTTTTAACTCGTTAGGAAACAGTCTAAATTGAATACTGATGTCTCTGTATAACCTAAATAAGTAAACAAGACCATCAATGCATAGATTAGCTTTTTCTATTTAGTTATTGATGCTTGTCATTGTTGCCACTGGGTCGGATTCAGCAGCAGGGCTTCGACTTGCTGCTCCTTGCCGGGAGTCAACATGGACCCCATGCTACTGGAGACCAAGGCCGAATTTCAGGGCCCGTTGCAGAGAAGGGAGAACCAGTCCAGGACTGAGCACAGCAGACTTTAAGACCCCTGCTACAGTAAAATGAATGGTTTTCATGGCCCTCTAAAACTTTTGAACTGAAGTAAGCAGAAATACACATGTCCAGTATTTTAATAGTCATGAGTATGCATAACTTAACTGTTGTACGCCTCAACACCATCACAGTTTGTTGAACTACTTTGCTGGATTTAAATCCTAAATCCTACCATTCTAATGCAGGGATCATCACTTATATATGAATGAGAATATTTTCAAGCAGTGGCATTACGTGCCAGCATAAACACTTACGCTACCTTCCTCCCGGCATTGTGCCTGAGTCAGTCATGTTTATGTACATTATGTTCTTAAATGTGTCATATTCAAGCTAGGGCTACCCCCTCTTTGGAGATTAGTTGACTAATCCGTCGTTTTGGGCTTAGTCAGCTTAGAAATATTCAGTTCTGTAAAAGAAAACACGTACCTATCAGCTGTGCGTTCGAGATCAAATGGAGACGTGAGCAGTTGAAAGATTGGTGGAACTTTATATCTTCCTACGCCTTCTTTTTAGACAGAAAACATGTTTTATACGATGATATTTATTGGAAATTACATAATAAATAGCCAGAAGTGCCTGCAATACAGCAAGTAGTGTTATTAGCCATGGTCTTTTACCTTGATATGGCTACTCCAGCCAGTAGCCTCCTCATTTAGGTTTTTGTAGTGAAATGAAGAGGTATCATAAAGATGACTCCTCATTTCAACTTCACGAATCAGACATTTTTCGTCCATTGTGGCGCCTGCAAAGCGAGCCAGAAGAATAAATAGAAGGGCAAAAGTTCAGCCCAGAAAAAAACACTTAAACACAGATTTTGTCGCCGAAGCTCGCTCGCTTCGCATTCAGTCACAGCGGCTTTGGTTGAACTTGCCTTTTCAATGTCACTTTTGTGATTGAATGATCTAAACCCAGCTGTGTCTGCATGTGTGTGCACTACAATGTCACCTGCCCGATCGCGTGATGATTGGATGCATTTTGTTGTCAAAGGAAGGATTTAAAACCTTGGATAAACACATTTCTCATAAACTCTTCACAATAAGAGTACCCGGTTATTTAGCATGAACACATTTTTCTGTAAATTATTTACAACAAAAGCCCACCCCTTTTTTTCTTTTTTGTAAAAGCTTTTATTTTATCAGAAAATGTTGTGGTTTCAATATATGATGATGCATGCATATCAAGGTTTCCTTCACAGGAACTATGAGGTATCTCAAAAAAATTCTTCTGTCATGTTTTTAGCTCAGTAACGTTAACGTAGTTCAAACACATAGCTGCCGGGGATAGTGATGACACGATGGGTTGAAAGCAATCTAAACCTGACTATAATGAATGAAAAAAAAGGCCTTTTCTTTGCCAGTATCGAGTCTAGGTCAAAGCACACTCGGAGGTCTGCACATATTCTCATGGCGCATTCTTTTTGAATAGCTGTCTTTGTACAGTGTGGTGCACGCGGTCTTTTTTTATGTAGACACGTTTGCTACATCTGGCCCGTGGCTGGTCTCTGTTGCTTTACAAAGAATATCAAAAGAGTGGGAAGAAACAAAAATATCTTCCTCAGGATGCAGCATCCACCTGCTGCTGTTTAGCAGACAGTTTGTATTTTGCTGTTTACGTTTTATTCCCACTCCCTTTGTCTGCTTTTATCCGGGGAAAGGTACGGAATCTCAGGCTGTAGCCTCTCTGTTGCAGCCCTACTTTTGGTTGCGTATTTGACCATGACATGATTATACACTGATAGTATATATAGTTTGCACTTCGGCTCTGAGCGGTAGAGGTGATCTTTTTTGCAGTATTCTACATTAGGTTTCGCCCCATTAACTATCACAGTGAGAGCCATAAACCAAGATCTGTGTTCAGCATGCCAGCTCAGCTCACCTGAGTATACATGTGCCTGCCTTATCGACCGTTCTATTGAGTTATTAAAGAGCGGTAGTCGCCTCGAGGGCTGTGTATTCGCCGTGTGTGTAGAGGGGATCAAAGTTTTGTCTAAGTGGAGTGCGTAGCTATATTGAGAAGCTATCTGAGGGTTTATTTGTCTGTGTGCGTGCGTATTTTCTCTTAGTCAGCGCGATAACTCCTTCGATAAGGCTAAATGGACTGTTTGTCTCTCCTGTTATCTCGTTCTCATCAAAATGGACACACATACCGTACACACTTTCACAGACGTGCACATACGCACACACTTGCAACAGAGGCACACATGTAGACACTTTCAAAGCAACGATTCCAGAATATTTAGGCAGCCGGCCTGGGGAAATAATCAGCTGTACAAATCAAATATTTAGATGATTAAACCCTGATACTGTAATGCAGGAAGCCAAAATTCAAATGAGGGCATTCTCTTCGACTTCATTAAGAAATATTTCTACACTGTATTTACCATGGGGCATTTGTTTATGGCAAAAAGAAGGTTACACTGATTCCTCTAGTGATGCAACCTGCCATCTCCTGTCTTGTGTGAATCACTACACACCCACATAAAAAAATAAAAAAGAACAGATGCAGAAAACACACGTACGTAAGCTACGGGTGCAGACATTCCACAGATTTCCCTCAGTGAGTGCAGCTGTGTTTTCACATGAGGGTTGAACTGATAAGACAGTGTTGGACAGAAGAGAGATGTGGAACGTCAGACGAAATGAGACTCTTTTTATCCTGAAGAGCAATGCTTGAGAGGGTGATTGCACTTGTGATTAGCCAAGAGGCCTCATCTGGATGACCTCTTATTATCTTTGTCAGTGTGACTGTGTGTGTGTGTGTGTGTGTGGTCTGCACATCAGTGTGTAGGAATTCGGGCTAGCTGATTATTTTTTTAACATTCTTTGGTCCAAATGAATGATTCTAAACAATCTGTAATTTAAGAACAATAGAATGAGTTATTGAAGGTTTCATGTGAAGAGTTTAACACATCACAGTGGAAAGTGGAACATCAATTGAATTACTTTATGAATTTAATATTCTATGAAATACATCTTTTTAAAGGCATTTGCACACCAAGTCCTGATGTGATATCAACGTTCACCCATTCACAAATACGTTTATACACTGATGGCAGAGGCCTGCATGCAAAGTTCCACCTGCCCGTCAATAACTAAACTAATGCCAATGCAAACTACGTAAAATATGTTCGTAAACTTCATAACATAACCTTGTAATCTTGTAACATAAGTGCGGAAAACATGTCACTAACGTAACTGAAAAAACTAATGATAAACACAACAATTTTGGACACCAGACTCCTGCAAGTCCTGTGGTTGTTTGCAGTTGTTTTGCCACCATCCCCGATTCTGGGCTGCTGTGTGATCACCTGCCACAATCGCTGAATTTGGCATCTCTGTATTCTTTACTTTGTTTTGTGCTTTGTGCTGGGAGATGAATGAACTCAGCAAATCAGAAGACGTTTTGGACGATGACATTTATTATGTTGGCTCGGAGTGGTCAAACATCTCAGGCAAAAACGCAGGAATTAAAACCTGCTATGAAAGCTTGGATTGCAGACGGTAGTTACGGAGGCGCCGTTTAAACGTGATTGAAACAGGGCTAGGTCGTCAAACGTGCAACGATTTCAGACCAAACAAACTGATTGACTGACTGAACAGACTTGATGCGAATAGGCCTCTTCATTGATATATGTTTTTACCTATATTCTTCAGTCCAAGTTGGAGGTGATGGACATCTGAAGGTGTTATGAGCGATTTGGGGCTAACAGAGTTCCAACAGCTCCTAGCCAAGCGTTCAGATGTTTTTTGGACAGCTGTCAACCTGTCATGTATCTGCAGGAAAGAGTCAGAAATAACCTAACTAGCTCTTTCCAGGACTACCCTGGGTCCAGAAGATTGTCCCAATAGTGATGAACAACAACACTTCTTGCTTCTTATTAAGCCTGGTCTGCCATTCTGACCTGGGGGAAAGTATTATATATTTTATCGTGTTGTAGACTCTGTCAGGTTAGTTTTGTCTCTTCTGTGCAGCGTGTCAGCATAATAAAAAAACAAATAATAAAAAGACAGTTGAATTGTCCGACATCCAGATATTGGCTCTGCAGTGTTTGAGCTGTTGTGCATTTGCGCTGATCAAATATTTCATCACTCAGCCAGCTCCCCTGCATGTTATAGAGTGGACCAGATCCATGTCCAAATAGTATTAGACTGTCAACACTCCCACTCTCTCGCAACAGTATGCAAATAATTACCTCTCCCCCACATCTGCTCGCAGCAGCCGGCTACACCTCATGTGTACACGGGGCTGATGGCAATGATTGTTCCGTTGTGGGACAAATGTTCACACGACGCCTGCATCCATCTGTCGGAGCTAGAATAAAGACGTTGCTTTGCTTCAGATGTTTTGGGGTTTTTATTTGGATGTTGCGCTGCTTTGTTTCGTGGAGGACACGTACGTTTTTTTTGTGGGAAGCTGCCGTTTTTTTGCCGGAACATAACCTGTGGTGTGTGTATGTGGAGAGGGTGATGTACATAATGATGTCTTATTGATCTTCATCGAGATATCCTCGGCCGGCCCTGCTCAAGGGATCAAAAGACAGGGTCATTTCTCTAAAAAAAATAAAAATAACGGGTTTTGAAAAGAGCATTCACCACTCTACAGTTAACCCACTCACTTCCAAGCAGGCTTCTCTCCAAAACAAGCTGGCAACAACAACACAATAACACAAAATATTGTTCCATAAAATTCCAGCGTTTTCTAAAACCAGTGTGCAGTATTTTGGCATCAAATTTCTGTTGAGTCAGGGTGGTATTCGTAAAAGTGGACTTCCTCCATCATGTTTCATTTTCTCACAGGTACCTGTGGTCACATGATCACTTTCACAAGGTTTGTCCTCACCTGCAATCTCTCCTTTTAGATAATAATTATAAAAAATGTAAATATTTTTAAATTGCGCTGTGAGGCATTCTGCTATAAATCCCTTGTGTGTTGGCAAGCTACTCAAAAAAACAAACTAGAACCAAAACAAATACATTAAACTTTAATGCGACCAGCAACTGTTTAATGTGGCGTTCAGGGTATTCTTACCGCAGGAAACATAAAAAACTGTCCGGTGGGTCGGAGCTTAAAATATGAACACAGTTCTTTTCAAGCGATCCGCTCCTTTTAGGTTTTTTTTCTTGTGAACAAGACGGGCTTGACCCTAACCTCCCTGATTCCCTGCTCACCATAGCCTCAGGTTGATGAGAGCGTATGTGACAATTTATTGCAGCAGTTTACCAAGATCTCCTCATTTGCTCCCTGTCGGCCTCCCGCCTCGGTTCTTTTCTCTTTGACGAGGACGACTGTTGTCCTGGCGTGGGAGACGCTGACGTCACCCAACAGGCTTGTTTGATTAGCGAGAGAGGGGGAGATCAGCCTCGGCCACGTTGGTCCTCTTGAAGACCAACAGACAGATTCCTCTTCTCCTCCTCTACCCCACTCATCGCGTGCCCTTTGCTTCATCCTTCTCCTCCTGTTTCTCCTCACCGTCTTACTCGCACGCATCATCTCCCGGGCAGTGTCTTGCAGTAAAAGCCGACACGCAGCTTCAGCGTCTTCATGAATACATGAGGAAAGCTTTTTAGAGAAGCTGGAAAGCCTGTAACATCGGGCTTCCACAGAAATGCCTCAAGGACGCTCGTCAGGATGGCTGATCTCGTGATTAACGACTGTCCTTGAGGATGTCTTGTTTGTGATGTGATTTACCAAACTTACTGCGCTATACCCACAATGGGCTACGCTTTTTAATTAATTAGAGACAGACTAATTGCAGTCGAATGCTTCACCTCGCTCCCAGCTTATAGGAACTGCTTCATCAGCGCTGCTCTTTAAGGTCTTTACGTCTGCACGGTTTTACTGCTGGCAATTTCTCTTGGTCCGCGGGGAATGTTTACATTATCTTTTGGAGTAGAGATGTATCTATCCCTAGGCCTTTTCCTCCATCTCAACCTCCTCCTATTTCATTTCAGATCATATCTTTTGGTTTATACCCGCACCTCTCACCCATTAAATCCCCCAGACAGGCTCAGATGATGAGTGCCTACAAGGGATGTTTGGAGACACAGATCAATAAAAGTTTGGGCAGAGTAATACTTCCCAGTGAGCGCCTCGCTTCACAGAGTATCATCCATCGACGCCGCTGACCTGAGCTGGACGCATCAACATCTATAAGCAGGAAACTCCTCCTAATAACCATCTTCATACATGATAAGGCTCTAATCTGCTTTAAAATCACTGCTACCCCTGTTTTCGTAGGACACCACACTCTCCACCAAAGCTCTCCACTCTGTTGTTCTGCAGCTTAGCAGATGCCCCTCCCTCAAACTCACTCTTTTTTTTTTTTTTTGCCATCTGCTCTGAAATTAATGGGCATGTTGGAAAGTAGGCTAAATCCAGAGTGACATTTTTTTTTTTTTTTTTTTTTTTTTCCCTCTCTCCTATTTTTAAAAAGATGCTGCAGGCAGCGTCCAACTGCGTAGGAGACGGAGAAGAGGAAGCCGGCTTATCAAGCTGCTTCTGCCTCTTCGATTTTCTCACCTCTGGCCTCCTGAAAGCGAAGCTCATAGCATCACTTCAGCTGTCGATGATCATCTGCGATGCTCTTTCGCTGATCCCTCGAGTTGTCGGCCATGTTGGCTCAGTCCCTCTTATGAGAATAAACTTCTTCTATTTTCATTTATTTTTGGGTAGAAAATGTTCTTGGAAATTTGGGAGGATTAGGCAAATCCCTGACTTTAGTCTGTACGCTAACCATATTGCTTCTTATGACGAGATATGGAGAGCTATGGAAACAAGCCTCACGAAACACATGGTTGGATTAAGTTATTAATTCAGAAATGGCTCACTATTGGTAAATTGGGCAAGCTTTGTTACAGAAATACCTTTAGATGATTGCCTTGGAATATAAATTCAGCGAAAGCAAACCCCCTATATGAGCAGGTTTGTTTGTGGAGATTGAAGAAATTTGATTTCACTGGGTTGTAAATTTTATTTGGACCCATTATTGTTTTATGCAAACCTCATGAGGATTTGAGAATTAGCAGGCATTATTGTAGTTTGACATTTTTAGAGTTAGGGAGTTTAGGGATGCAAAGTCTCAGATATTTTTGAGTCGCAGGAAGACTGAATCTTCCTTTGATTTGCGAGAGCCATGGCACATTTTCTTTTTACTCTCCAATCATTCATGCAGTCTCAAATGAGGTAGCAGTTTACCTTTTCATAGATTTTGTTAAATTACATTTTTAATTTCCTAATAAAGTTATGTGACCATGCATAATTATTCCCTCTGCAGTCTTTTAACATGCAGTGAACAAAAAAAAGACATATAATGTTTTATATGCTCGCATTTGAAGCACTCCCTGATGTCACAGCATTGGACATATCTGTTGAATATCTAAATACAGTAGCACAACATTCCGAGTCCTATCTTTGAGGCGTACAAAGGTGGATAAAGCTGCACTGTTTCCCACTGCTGCCATGTTGTGGATTTCCGACATTGCAAATGTGCTAAAACCTCTAATTATAGAACAGGAACAGTGTTGCCTACACGAAGCAGCTACATATGGGCACGCACACACACTCGCTCTCTCTCATTCTCTCACACACAGACACAGAATTGACACTCTCTCCATGCTTGAGGCCGGGGGGGCTCTGATCTTTCCAAAGGTTTCCTCCTGTGGCCCGTGTGCCAGACTGTCTGAAGAGCCGTGGAGGGGCTGGCGTCGCTCTCGCCTCGCCTGCTGGATGAAAAAAGCCAGTTACATTTGCTTTCTGTGGCACAGCAACCAGCATGTCCTCCTCCCCTCTCATCCGCCCCCATCTCCCACCCGCCCTCCTCCTCCTTCTCGAGGAGGATTAACGGCAGCAACTGGACGTTTGATCCTGCCTTGCTCTCCTCCGCTGCTGTATCCATCTGACAAGGCTCTTTGTAACTCTTTTCTCTTCCAGACTTCTCTCTGTGTGTCTCATTCTCACAGTCTTTTTTTTTATTTTTATTTTTTTATAAAAGATAAGAGTTAAACCTTTTTTGCCGTCTGCTGTTTGATATCTGAGATTCAGCAATAGTCTACCTGGGTGCATTCAGGACAGCTGGGTCACAGATAGGTGAGAAGTTAATTCAATTTTCACCAGGAGTGGTGTGGAGAGGATCATAGAGACAGGTGTGGGTAATTTATGACCATTTCCTCAGATAACATAGAAGGAGCAATGTAAATGGATAATTAACTGTCATGAAGTCGAGAGGTTTTCACAACTGATACTCCCTCAACATCTTAGTATAATGCTCATAAATACACAAAATAACATACACATCACCCTCCCGTGCCTCCCCCGCTTAAGCTTTTCCCTCTTTTTCTTCCACATGGCTTTTATCTCAAGAGTGATTAACTGTGGGGGACAGTGCCAACAAGCCTTCCAACGTAGATTGCAATGGAAGCCTTAACAGGAAGTATGCTCCCAATGCATAATGCTGTTGACTGAGGCTACAGAGGGGGAAGCCGGCCAAAGAAAGTTGTGACTGTGTGATGCGATGTGGCAGAGGACAGTATTCACTGACCTTAAGCTGTCATGCTAAAGCGTAAACATATTTGCTTCATTTAGGTGTTTAGGAGTGTTGACGCGTTGGAGTCGAGGAAAGCCACCCAAAAATAAGCCCCCTCTCAATATAGGCCCTAATTACTGGGTCACAAACCGCTCTGGAAAGACCAGCTAACTGTGACTTATTGGTGCTGACACAGGTCGCAGCACTTTTTAGTGCACGAATCAGCTGCAGAAGAACTAGCTCACAAATACTGTTAACGTTCCTTTTACTTGACGAAAAATCCAAAGTTCTCAAACACCGTCTTTCGTACAAGAACTGCCCAAATAAAATAGTCCTAAATTGGCATAATGTTGATTGAAATCAGGAATTAACCGAACAAAGAATAAGTAACCATGATTATAAATGTAGCTAGACATGTGATATTAGCTTTCAGTGGTCTGAATAGCTCAAGGTTCTGAAGCTTCATTTATAACGTTGGCATTTAAACTCTGAATCATCATACAGTGCTGTGCAGCTTTTTTATTTTTATTTTTTCTGCACAGTTCCAGATAAAGACTCCAGAGATAAGACAATCTCTTCCTTATAATCTTTCTGCATTGGTGCACACGGTCGTTAATTAATTCAAATTAACCTAATTTTGTCCCAAAAACTATTCGTCTTCCATCCATATTTGTTGTCATTAAGCCTTTCTAAAACAACATCGTTACTGCAGTCAAAAATGTTTTTGATAAAATGATTTTAATAAAAAGTGACTAACTCATTAATTCCAATGAATCACTTTATTCAAATTAAAGATTTTGTTTGAGGACTTTTTTCTTTAGGGGGATGACTTCATTAAATATGACTACAGACATAAAAAAAAAAAATGAATTTGATAACCTCAACAGAAGCTTTGAATTAAGATTTAAAATCACATTCAGTACATCTTTCCTATTGTCAATGCTCAATGATATGGACACATTCCAGGCTGTACTAATGAAGTCTCAAGTTCAACACCCAGTTCTAATCCTGGTATGTGACTACCATTTCCACCACAGAGTCCATATCATTATCAAAGCTTTTGTGGACTTTTCACTCATGATTAGTTTTCAGTGTGTCAAACTTGTTGCAATAATCTTTGTTGACCCTACACCTGCCAGCCAATCACAAACTAGTATTTTCCTTGATGATTAAATGATAAATATCAGTCCAAATATTATTCCAGTTGGAATAATCTGCAGCTGTACTCTATATTTAAGTGTTCTGTTCAAATAGGATACTATCAGAGTGTGCAAACATGATTGTTGACTATTCCCAGTGTGTTTGTCTTTGAGGCAGCTTCACATGAAATCGGACTGAACAGCACATTTCTAGGTGTATTGCTGTGGTTTCATATTGCATTCCCTCTGGTTGAGTGCCCATTGGAAAGCTCTCCACTGTCCACTGAGTGGATTTAAACTGCATCTTACAGTATCCACCCCGTCCAATCACTTAATCTGTAAAATTGGCTGATTGCTGTATTGTGTGTCGCAGCGATGATTGAATGATTGTTTATCCAAGCTGTGGGTCTGATGATTAAAGCAGGGCCGAGCTCGGCCCCAGAGCCAGTTGGGTAATTAACAGGCTGTTCTCCGTGTTAATGGCATTAGTCACCTTGGAGATAATCACAGCCATCAAGTGCACAGAGCTGCAGCCTCCTGTGTACCTGATAGCCTTCTTAAACAAAGGACTGGCAAACATCCGACCAGCACTCACAATGCTCTCAGGTTTTCTCCTTTTTTGTTTTCTATTATGATCATTTCAGATGACATTTTAAAATGTACTTTGTTTTTTACCACTGTGAATGTATAAGATATATATATAAGCAGATCTTATTATTATCAATTTGGGCTGCAACTATTGAAAAAAGCCTATAAAATGTCAGGAAATAGCAAAAAAAAGGAATTTACAATTTTAAGAAAGCCAAGGTGACATCCTCAGGTTGCTTGTTTTATCCAACAGTCCAAAACCCAAGAAGACAATCAGTAAATTAAAATAGAAAAGTGCAAGGCTTTTAGTGAAGGCACATTGGTTGAAGTGACATGATATACAATAGATGTGCAAGTGACGCTGAAGGAAAGTCATCATCGATAACCTGCATTGTAGCTAGGTAGAAAAACACAAAGAAGTTGTGTTGGCATAAATTCATACTGAGTGTTTTCACAAAGATAAAGTTCGAATGAGGTTTAAGTTGGAAGCACAGCAGTATCTGTCTTTTTTCATTAAGTTATGTAAGATGAATTTGAAAGTGAGTGAGTGATTGCTAGTTTTTTTGTCAGAACAATAAATCTGTTCAGATTGTTATTTCTTGGGCCATGTGTGCATCAGCCCTGAGCTCACAGAGCTCTGCCAAATATGATTTAAGACTGTGAGACTTAATGGCCTGTCAATGTACAGTTAGGGTATTATAAAGATCTTATAAAGATCCTCACTTTACATTCACAGCCCATTAAGTTTCACGGTTTTAAATAATATTTGCTTAGACTCTATGTAATGTTCACCTTATGTGTATGATACTAGCGTTTGCTTTGTGTGGGGGAACAAAAAGTGAAAGGCAACATATCTTATGGGGGATCTAAATGAATGCAGTGAGCCTTAAGTTGTGAGGGAAACTCGCTGGGGAACAAGATAGATGCAGTCTTCCTCTTCCTGGTCTGATGTCATAAATTACCTGGCCATCGATCCGTCTGGGATTCTTGGCGGACCTCCTTCTCACATTCATCAAGCCTAGAGTCTGCTGCTAAGCCTGGTTGGAAATGCCTCAAACAAGCGCTCCTCGTCTCGGCAGCATGGCCTGTTGCTTAGTTACAACACAGATTTGTTTTTACTTGAAGAAGGGATAGAACCTGGAGGACTGCATTATGCACCAATATGTTTGAGCATCTTGGCATGTGTTAGAAGTTTCTTTTTTTATTGTCTGAACTAGGGTTGCAAAGGAGCTGTACATTTCCGGTAAATGTTTGTAAAACTTAAGCAAATTGTCAGAGGGAGGTTGAATTTAGGAGTTTTGAAAATTTTGCACAATTTCAATAGCAAAGATTTACCTTTTTAATAACTTATTTTGGGGGAAAATACACATAAAACAACAGCAATAGGACTTAAGGCATGTTTTGGTTAAAACTATCCCCATTTAGTTAAATTGTAACCCTCCACTGCTTTCGGCAGTACAATGTTCCATCATATAAAGATAATTGGCCACATTTCATAATTTTCATGTGAGTTTTGATTATAATATTGGGTTGACCAGCAGATCTTAGCTTTAAGCAAACTACAAAGTAAACAGTTTTTGCTAGCTAACTGTTACAATATGAGATTTGGCTTGATTGAGCATGCTGATTGACGAGTTTTAAATAATCTATTTCCATTATTTTACTTTTTTCTCATTTCTATTAAAAGGCTTTACAATAATGTCTGCGCATGATATGGCTTAATGTTTGTTTCCATCTTCATTTGACATGGTGAATGCAGCCAGAGCAAATAACTTCTATATTTCCATTTAATTCCTGTTAATTCCCATGGATAATTTTGCAACCTTAGTCTGAAACTGTGGATGTCAGTTTTTTCTATCTTAAGGCTGCCCCAGCAACCATCTATGAATAAAATATTGGACAGCCCCAAGGCCATCCAGGTGGACGATGATGATATTTATTGCATGCTGTTGTGAGAACCAGCTCCCTTATATTTGAAAGTCAAAATGGAGATAAGATAAGATAATCCTTTATTAGTCCCGCAGTGGGGAAATTTACAACTTGGATCCGGTCATGCAAAGGTGAAGCCTCTCCTGTACAAAACAAAAACACCAAAAAACAGAAGTAGAAATTGTGCGTGCAGTTTTTACCACTTCAGAGGAAAGAGGCTTTATGAATTATTACTGGTCCACAGAGAAAGGAACATAACAAAAAAACATATTAAAGGTCAGAGGAAATTGAAAACTCAGGTCAGGTAGAATTAAGATGATAATAGTGGAAGCTTTTTTTGTTTCCCCCCACTTTTGTCTTTAACCGCTGCTCTCTCCTTTCTCTTTCATCTCAGTATCTGAAGCTCACTTCTAAACACACCAGATTTACACGACCGACTCATTCAGTGGTGAACTCTTAGACATCAGGATGGACCTTGTTTTTCTGTTTGCTGTGCATTTTCCATTTCATATCAAGTGTCAAGCTTAAACATGACGATAAAGGTCCCCTAACCTTAACAAAGTGCAGATTTTAACCCAAACAATTTATTCTTGTCTTATTTGGAGGACTACCTGCATTTTCAAGGGGTTCCCAAATAAATGATTGAACCTCCATCTTAATAGCTATCCTTTGTTCAATATTTACATATTAACCAAATTATCTGGTGAGGTATTCAACATGCCTTGTCAAAGTCCATTGCATGCAGGCTAGGAACTCTCATTTCTACCGTTCTTTCTGAAATATTTAGACTTCTGGAAATACATAATAACTGCTCTGTAAACAAGACGAAGAGCCAACAGCCATACTATTAGGGTGTACTTAAGCACAGAGGTGCTTTGAGCTAAATTATAATGGCAGGTGATTCATCTTCTGGGAATCATGAAAGTCCACAAAATGTGCCAAACCATCCAATGTCAAGGCATTTCACGATAAACCCAAAATGTCAACCTGATGGTGGGGCTAGAAGAAAGATCTGGTGATTACTAACTTCATTGGGATTCATCCTCTGGGGACCATGATAGACTACACAATGTTTTACCCAACAATCCAATGTCAAAGCATTTTACTTAAAGCCCAAAATATCAACCTGCTAATGTCGTACAGGAAAGGTCTGGTGATGACTCAAGTCATTGGGATTCATCCTCTGGGGATCATGATATATGTACAACATTCCACACCAATCCACCCAGTAGTTGTTGAGGTATTTAAGAGTGGACCCACCGACAGATCGACATTGCCATCCATATAGCCATGAATTGCTTATTCTGTTTATATACAGTATATAATAATACGGATAAACTGTAAATAAATACTATACCTAGCACCACTGGCAATGCATTAGAAAGCAGCCCCACAAGTTGAAAAATGAGCTCCTTCTCCTCTTTCTCTCCATTATCCATGAGAGCAGGTTCTTTGTTCACGGCTGTGGTTGTTTCCGCTTCAGCAGCGAGAGGAAGGAGCAGTACCTTGAAGACATATCGCTTCTCTTTCATCCCACCATTCTGTTTCACTCTCTCCTGCACAAAAGCTTTTCTCTCCCAGGAAGGGGGGGTGTGTGTCCTTTTTTAGTTAGCTTCAGGTTCAATGCCTCTCCATCCTCACGAATGACCTAATGTGTGTCTTACAGTAACACGCTGAGGCACATCAGGCTCTGCCCTAGATGCAATTAGAGCGTTTGCTTGTGTTTATTTATTTTTTACGAGCGGCCGTTGTAAAGGTGAAGGTGGACTTGCTTTAATTATGTAGTCGTGCTCTACAATCGCGGTGACTTTCTCCCTCCAGAGTATTACGCTCTGAGCTGAATTATCTTCTTTTGTAATGGAGATTAACCTCACTAAAAACTGTACTTAGCCTACTTAACTTCCACATTTTAACATGAGCCACGCAGCCCTCGCTGCCGCGGCCGTTCTGCCTCGTCAGCTGGGGGTCGCACAAGATTTAAAACTGTGGTCAATCCGTGCCTGCTTACAGGCTTTTAGGGGGTAATAGGATGAGATTAACACATTTGCATACTATTGCAATGCATTATTCATGCGGTGTCATCTGCTCTAATTTGCAAGAGCAGGGCCTTTCTCCTCACTGTCTTTAACATCTGGGTGACCTGGAAGCGCCCCAGCACCCATTAATCCCCTCCGGGTGTCACCCAGCACATGCCACCTAAACATCTACTAACCTGTGCATGAGCTCACACTTCCAAAAAATGTAAATGTTCCCATTTTTCTATTTGAAGCTCTTCAGCTCTTGAGCTACATCCAACGAGACAAATAGTTTTTACTTTGTTTATAGGCTTTTCCTTCCCCAACCCTTGTAACTTTGTTGTCGTGGAAACTCAGTGGGACCATTTGCTGGTTTGAAATATTCATCAAAGCAGATATTGATTTCAATGAAGGGAATTCAAAGATCGCAGAGGAAGACGTCTGTGCTCTTGAAAAATACCTGGATTGATTTGTTTTGCGTGTTTCAAATAGAAAGAAGATACAATTTGGCAGAGTGACAGGAATGAGTGCGTCATCCATCGACGGTGTCATTGGTTTACACCTGTTGGTGACTTGCGGGGCACAAAATCAAAGCTCAAGATTATAAATGGTCTCTGCGGTATTCAATACTCTGACAAAGACAACCAGGAATATATTACCGTTGCTATTTACTAAGCTTTATCAGTGGGATTAGAAAACCCCACTGATTAAAAAAAAATATGTCAACACACAAGTACATTAGATGTTTGAGCTGCCATTGGACGTTGTGTTTTCAGACATTTATAGTACTGTAGTTAGAAAGAAAAACTGCATTCTTTAGTTGCAATTACATTTAAATTAATCTACAGTAGCACATTAGAAAGTATAATGAAATTTGGTTTATATTTTCCATATTAATGGAAGGAAAAGATAATAAGTTTTTTTTTTTTTTTTTTTTTTTTTTTTTTATGTTGTTAAATGTTATTTTTCTGCACAATTTACCCTACAGCACTTTCCTTTAGAGAAATGATAGATGGTCTTGTATTATTTTCTTGTGTTACTTGTATTTTTTACTATGAGTCTGTGAAAGTGAGCAGCAGAGGTTTGTCAACAGCGTTTATTCATTGTTGTCGTTGTTGTTGTTCGTAGCCGTTTAGCAATGTTAAGCTTTTCAGACTGACTGAGATATTACCAGGCTGGTGTATTGGACATTTGCTGCACTGTATGGAGCCTTTTTTTTTGGAAGGGTTGAGTGCTGATCGCTGCCTGGCATAAATCTCCTCTTACCAGAAAGCAATCAACACCCTGGCTGCGGCATCATTAACCAAACTTGGAGGTTTACGAGATCCATCATCACCTCTACCTGGCATGTGTGTGTGTGTGTGTGTGTGTGTGTGTGTGTGTGTGTGTGTGTGTGTGTGTGTGTGTGTGTGTGTGTGTGTGTGTGTGTGTGTCTGTGTGTACATCTGTGTATAGTATGTGTGTGTATAGATTGTCGGAAACATCTCAGCCAGCCTTTTTCTTGTGGTCACGTGAGCTCACTGTTGCTGCTGTCTCACCTGCTGAGAGCTCCCTTCCTGTTGTTCTGAAGGTGTGGAATGATTCACTGCCGAGACATGCCATGAGGGTGTGTGTTTCTGTGTGTGTGTGTGTGTGTGTGTGTTAGAGTGTGTGTGCTTGTGTGAGTATTCAGCTGCCTCACAAGTCCCAGACAGGCATCAGTCTCTTTCATTGAGTCCAAGTCTCTGACCGGCTGTCTGAGTATTTGATGATCTGTCTGACTCACCTCAGTGTGCTGGTTAAAAATCCTTCTCTCTTCTCCTATCCTCACCTCTCTCCCATCCTCTCTTCTCCTATCCTCACCTCTCTCCCATCCTCTCTTCTCCTATCCTCACCTCTCTCCCATCCTCTCTTCTCCTATCCTCACCTCTCTCCCATCCTCTCTTCTCCTATCCTCACCTCTCTCCCATCCTCTCTTCTCCTATCCTCACCTCTCTCCCATCCTCTCTTCTCCTATCCTCACCTCTCTCCCATCCTCTCTTCTCCTATCCTCACCTCTCCCATCCTCTCTTCTTCTCCTCCTATCCTCACCTCTCTCCCATCCTCTCTTCTCCTATCCTCACCTCTCTCCCATCCTCTCTTCTCCTATCCTCACCTCTCTCCCATCCTCTCTTCTCCTATCCTCACCTCTCTCCCATCCTCTCTTCTCCTATCCTCACCTCTCTCCCATCCTCTCCTCAATGTTATCATCTCCCCTCCTTCTCTCCTCTATTCCCCTCTCCTTTCCTATCATATAGTCTCCCCTCCTCCCTGCTCCTCTCCTCTTCTCTCCTCTCCCCCTATCCTCTCCTCTCCACTCACCTTTTCCTGTCCTCCTATGTTGTCATCTCCCCTCCTTTTTCATCTTTATCTCCTCTTCTTTCCTATAATATAATTTCCTCTCCTTCTCTCCTCTTGTGTCCTCTCCTTTCCTATCCCATCATGTCCCTCCCTCCTCCTCTCATCTCCTCTCCTCTCTATTCTTCTCCTCTTTTCTTAATTCCTCTCCTCACCTCTCGTCTCCTCTTCTCTCTTTTCCTTTCCTTTCTTTTCCTATATCCTATCCTATCTTATCCTGACAAGTTTACTTTCTCATGTGTGCTGAACCTATTCATTGATTTCCTTTGCTGAAGCTGAAGATGCGTCCATTGTTTGGATTATGATCCTGAAAGGATGCAGGAAGTAGAAGTATTTGATATACTAAGAATACTGAGGACATTGTCTTTGGTCATGCAGACGAATGTCATATTTCTGTACACTTTGTATGTTGCTTGACATTCTCGACAACGGGCAGCAGATACATTGTTCATCTTGCTTAATATTTGCGAAAGCACCTGTAAGGGGGACATTATGTTGTCTCCTGGGACTGAGAGAATGGCTCTGAAATTGACAAAAACGATGCCCTTCACATTTGGCAATTTAATACATTTTATTAAATTAGAACTAACAACTTATTTCCCAGGATAACGAAAGTGCCATCTCCATCATGGGAAATAAGAAGAGCCCTAGCTGAGTGCATGATGTTTATCAGCGCCTGACTGATCGCGTTGTCTCTGTTTTCTTTGACCAGCTTTTTTTTGCATTTTCTTTGTTTGTCTCATGAGTCTACTAGTTGTGTCAGGGTTCGACATAGCAGGAATACATCAGGGATCCCCCATAATGCATTATTGTTAAAATGCAAACCTTTTCATGCTCTCCCTTGCTGTTGAAGCTGCAATTTTTTCTGTTATGTTTTATCATATTGCCTGTGTTAAAGCAAATACATACATTTTACATACCCTTCACTATCATTACACTTTTTCATACTTTTGAACCAGAAACTGTGGTTTTGTGTGCAACATGTGGACACAAAGCACACAACTTTCATTGTTTTTGGATATTATTTTTTTTTGTTTGTTTCTGCATCATGTGTGAATCAGTATCAGGATATTGGTTCTGAGATCAGTTCTTGCAGGGTTCTTGCTCTGGTTTCTCAGCCATTGCCTGCAGCTCTTTTGCAATTTCACCTTTCTCTGTGCTCTCTTGGCTCTCCCCTCCTCAACAGCCCCCCACTTCCCTGACACCTCAGAGCTTCTCTTTTGGCAAAACAACCCCCCCCCCCCCACCCCCTTCATACCCCCACACTTTTCCTGCACCCCATTTCTTCATTTTCATTTTTTTTTCACAAGAAGGCACTAATTTGTATCTCCTCGGGTACAAGCATACAGGAGCGTGTGCAGATAAGGACCACCCTCCCAGAGGAGTAATGCATTATTCTGCGTGTGATGTGGCGCGGTGATATGGTTGAAGGGCTTGTCATGGATGTGACGGGTCTTTGTTACCCGACTCTTTCCCCCCTTTTTGCTGCTCTTCTCCCTCCCGCTTCCTTTCCTGGTTGCTGCGCTCTCTCTCCTCTTCCCCGCCTCACAACAAGTCTGCCTCTTTTAAGAGTTGTTTGCTCTCGACTGAGAAGTCAAAAATCTGAGCCGTCGCTCCAGTGGAGCACGAGCCACCCTGTAAAAAAAAATATATTAAAAAAAATCTACTGCCGTGCTACAGCCGAGACCACAGGCAGTCTCTCTCGCTCTGTCTTTTCCTCTTCAACACTACATCATAACTCCTCTTCATGACCTTCTCTTTTCATCTTTTCCCACCCTGAAGGGATCTTTTATAATTTGTAAAAAAGCCAAATTCAGTACACACATTTACAAGCTTGGATCTGATGAATACAGCACTTGCTGCTGGCACCAAAGGCCTTGGGAAGCGCAATTTTAGCAGCCAGTCAAAGTACTAAGTGAGCCATGAGTAGCGGGACTGACACAATGGTAGCTTCAAATGGCATACACTCGAAGCAAATGGTAAACACTTCTGCACACAAGCATTTATACAGCATGTGTCCACACATGCTGGAAAGATGTTGTTGTACAAACCACTCGTAAAAGATTGCTTTGCAGTCTTAAAAGTGACTTAGGCAACAGGTGCACAAAAAACAGAATCAATAATGTAATTCCCAAAAAGGGAACACACACACCGCACAGCGTCTTCACTTGCAATCAACTTTTATTGCAATGTTTTAGTCGTAAAACCATACATGTCGGTTGTTGTTTTTTTTAGTTGCTTGAAACGGCAATGGCAGCTTTCAGGAGTAATGAGATCAATTAAAACAGCATTACAGTAATGATCCAACCTGCAACCCTGAAAATGAAAAGTTTTCTTGCAGTTACGGAAGAAAAGTAAAAAAGAGATTGAAACAAGACGTTCTTACTTTTTGGGTAAATTTAGAAATCTTACATATGGATTATTTGTATATTAATCATTAAGTCTATAATATATTTGGCATTTTTTACTTGATGAATTACTTAAAACCAGTCTATATTTAAGACTTTCTGACTTTCTGTTGGGGGAATAATAAAACAATCACTTAATTGTAAAAGCCATTGTTGAAGTAAAAAAACTAAACAAGAAGAAGGTTTCTTATGCGTTTTTGCATGCTTGCGTGAATGAGAATAATTTGAACCTTTAAATTCTGCAGCATTGTAGTCAATTTAGTACAGCCCATGTGTCTGAAATTGCTGTGTGTGTAAGATGGACTCGCAACACTGTGGAAAATGGAGAAACGTCTGTGCCTATAGCCTATAGGCCTGAGTGTGTTGCAGACCACAGAGAGGTAATTCCAGATGGATTGTGCTGAGGGCAGCCTCGGCGGAGGAGACGACCGCGGCCTGTTTATTCTCAGGTACACTCGCAATCTCCACTCCATAACAAATGGTGTATTTTTTTATTTATTTTTCATCAAGATCATAGCAATTCTTCCTACCCCTATCCTGGCTCTCTTATCGGCAAACATATATTAGCATGTCAGACACATCTCCTCCCTCCTGATCCATATCTGCAGAACCTCTCTCTCTCTCTCTCTCTCTCTCTCTCTCTCTCTCTCTCTCTCTCTCTCTCTCTCTCCACATACCACTCCAGCAAATGTTACCTTTTCATATCTGGGCTCGGAAAATACGTCATTTTTTTTCATCCACTGCATGTGAGGATCTGCGGACCCGATAACCTTCCCTGGCGAACTGCAAATGTCACTTCGGCTTGCCGACCAATCGCGTTCCTTGTTGCTGGCCCGGGCGCGGCTCTCTTATGGAGGTTCACACCCACGACTCTGGGGCCCAGCAGATGTGCACACATGAATGAGAATGAGTCAGCGGGGTCTCTCCGGTGTGGCTGGGTGAGAGGACGACTGAAAATGCCACTGAATACCAGGAAACAATATCAGATGAAGCTTTTTGTTATTTGAACATTTACTGGAGTGGGAACAATGAGTTGATTTTTTATTTTTTTTTGCAGCGTGAAAGCTAATTAGTACAGCAGGCTGATGCGGATGATGTCTCATGCGGTCAATTGTAGCAACAGGAAACACTGTGGCTCATCAAGCCGCAGTAGGATTTAAATGAGAACGTTGTGAACTTGGATGCCTGTGGGGGGGGATGCTCTGCTGCATGTTAGTGTACCTGGAAAAACCCAGTCTTGCTGCTGTTGTTGCCAAAGGCGCGCTAATATTACCCAAACATGGTAGTGTGACTTTGCAAGGCTGCAGGTTGTAGTAGCAGTTTTAAGCAACAGTCGTTACAGGGATAATTTGCATATAGCAATAGGCAATCATGTATTTTTTTCACGTATAGGCTCAAATCTGACATTCATTTTCCGTGGCCTTCGCTTCATATTGCTCATGCACAGATAAATGAGAGGGTGTGTCCGAGCAGCGGCTTAATTTACATGCTGGGTAAAGTGTTCTTCACACACAGGAAGGTGGGAGGCGGGTTTATGCTCATCGTTAATATTTCAATGCTCCTCCTGTGGAGTTATCGGTCCGTTCCCCAGCCCTCAGAGTTAATCTGTATGATGGAATATTTAAGGGGACCCGGGCCGTCAACATTCGTGAGCAGAGAGTATTTATTATGCCGTTTGTTATGAGGATTCTCAGCATCATTCTTCCCCGTACTGGTTATCAGTCCCAAGGTGGCGTGTGCTTTATTTGCAGGACTGGATAGCAGCCATTGTTGGAAAAGCAGATATCAATCGTCAAATCGGCCAATATAATTGCTCGACCATTGTATCCGTCAGGCTCTAGATCTTAGATTTCTCTCTACTTCACTTGGTTTAAACACTGCAGATTAGACATATTGGTTTTAACTTGTGTACATTGCAAACATATTGGATTTCTCACACAGAATACAGTCTTAAAAATTGAGATTAGGATATCGTCTATTGATATCGTCTTTGGATATCGTCTTTGGATATCGTCTTTGGATATCGTGATATCACCTAAGTGTTTTTTTCCTTGGTTTAAAGGCTGCATTTAGATCAAGTGACGTCATTTTCTGAACTTAGCAGACTGTTCTAGCTTTTCTATTATTTGTATTTACCCACTTAGTCATTATATTCACATTGTTGATGATTACTTTGCAAAAAGCTCTTTGTATAAATATTCTGTTAAAGCATCAATGGCCAACCCCACAATATCCACGCAAAATCGATATTGAGGAACTTGGTCAAAAATGTTGTGATGCGTGATTATCTCCATATCTCCAAGCACTACTTGTTTCCTCTCCTAAATATATGACTATGACTATTAAACACATTTTATACTCATTAAAAGGCGCTCTTTGTGCCAGAACAAAAATGTGTTTTCTCAAAGACATTTCAACTGGACACATGTCTGCCGTTCATCAGATTTGTGACCTGCGACCCTTTCAGTTTGAGGTCAGTGACTCAACCTGGGCAGGTCTTTGCCGCTGGGCCTGTCTGAAGACAACATGTCTGTCCTCCGATGTCAGGAGACAGGCTCGTCTCGTAGCTCCTTATCTGGACCAGAGAGAGGCAGCCCATCAGCCTCGGGAGCCCCAATCAGCCTGCTCACCTTCAGGGTCTGAATAATCACACACATACACTAGGAGAGGCTGAAGTGAAGAGCCTGCCAATCATCGACCAGGAAATTAAATATTTACACGAATGCTGAAGCCTTGATAGGGGATATTAAACAGACTGGTGGAACATGTTTCTCCGGGCAAATAGTCTGCTTGTTTAATCAGACTGTTACAACCCGCTAGCTGTTAACTGTCACTGTAAAGCCTGTATGCAAGACTTTGAGAGTTTGAGCGTGCATTTATGTTTTTGTTTGTGTGTCTTTCCTCTCCTGTAGTTCCTGTGTTTGAAGAACATCCGGACGTTTCTCAAGGTGTGCCACGACAAGTTTGGCCTGCGCAACAGCGAGCTGTTCGACCCCTTTGACCTCTTCGATGTCAGAGACTTCGGCAAGGTGAGTTCAGACATTTTGAAGGATGCTCCCATTTTTTTCCTTCAGCCTCCAAAACGCCCTGCGCTTGAACCCACACTGTGATCCTCTTAAGATGTATGCTGCCCAAAGGCTACATTCTAACTACTTGGAGACACGACGCCGCTTGTGTCCCAGATCAACCCGCTTTCAGCAGCACTAGTGACCCTCTGTTGTCAGATGAAAAAGCCAAGGTTAAGGCGCATGGTATCTTTACGGTTAGATGGGCTGACATACTGCGTGCATGTATGTGTGTGTGTGTTGTGTTGTGTGGTGGAAGAGTACTTGCATGTGTGAGTTCATCTGCAGTATTGCACATCATGCCCCATGTGTTTAAAGATGGTTCAAAGTCAAATCTGTCAGTCGCATTAACATCAATACGGAGCGGAGATACGGTGCAACACTTCAGGGTCGGCAATCTCATCTCATGTCACAAAGGGACCGGAGTCGAGCCCAACTCTGCTTTCTAGCAGTAGTCTGCGTGTCTGCATGTGTGTGTTGGCTCAGCAGTAAGGCTTGCTGACTCACTCGCACATCATGTTAGCTTTGTGGAGAGTTTTAATGGGCTATTCAAGTGGATTTTTGTGTTTATTAAATGGGTAGTCATAAGGTCGCTGATCGCAAGGTCTAGGTTTTTTCCTCCTTCATTCTGGGGGAGGTTAAGGTCACGGGGCACAGACATCTGGAAGGGGATCGGAGTAGATCTGCGGCTCTTTTTCATTGAAAGGTGGCTCAGCATCTGATCAGGGTGCCTCGTGGATGTCGTCCTTTGGGCATGTCTCCTACCACTTGTCTGTGACTGACAAGGGACCAGAAAACTCAGGGGGGGATTACATATCCGGCCTGGGAATGTTTAGGACGTAGTTGCTGCAGGTTGCTGCTGGGAAGAAGCGCATCTGCTCAACCAGCTGCCCTAGTCCCTGCTGGAAAAGGGATTGAAGGATGAAGTTTAAGGATGCTGGAGGAAACAAATGGGTGATAGAGGGTTAGGGGAGGAAGATATTGGATGGGAATCTGACTGGTTATACCCGGCTTCTGTGTGTGAATTGTTCCTCTCTCTGCTTTCTAATCCCTTTGACTGCGATGTGTGTTTGTACGTGGCTACAGACGGAAGAGTAGCATGATGTCATCCGATAGATGATAGTTGATGTCGCCGTGTCTGGGACTGGTGCGGTGGGAATGTTTCAGCTGATAGAAGGAACCAGTAGAATCTGGTAGAGGTGAGATCTAAATGAACTGTATCACAATGCGATCGATTGCAACGAGGAAGTATTTGCGTAAAGTCATCCGCTCATTTATCTAACGTATCTAATTCAGCGTTATCCACTCTCCCCCGCTTTGGACTGAGATGAGGGGGCTGAAGAAAGACGCAGGGAGAAAAGATGAGAGGGGAGAAAAAGGAGACAAGGACTCATTTGGCAGGTTGTAGATAAACCACAAGACGATGTCTGGGAGTCAATGAGCTCGCAGTGAACGGTATTAAAATCCAACAGCAGTCAGAATCAATCACCTAGGCCCTCCATATGTCAATTTGGAAATTGCTTTTGCATGGTGGTAGCGGCGGCGGGCTTGTCTCGCCATTGATTTTCCATTAAGGCCAAACATCACATTATAATATATTGAATGGAGCAGATCCCTACTAATGTGGCATACATTTAAATAGTGAGAATGCCTCATAAACGGAAGATAAAAGCACGCTGAAGTTACAGTCTCTCTAGACCTTGTTTTTTTTGCACCTCGTCACTGGATGTGCGTTTTCTTCTTTTGTTACCTTGACTTTCTTTGTGTGCACATCGGAATGCAAACAAAAGGAATTCCAACTTCCTTCGTACACATCATAGTGCGGTATCATTCATCTATTCTCTCCATATCATTCTTTTATCACTGCTTTGTTTTCACCTTACACAAAGGGGGGAAATTGGAAAGGCTCAGCTAAATTATTTACATTTAGTGAACCAAGTTTGGTGCTTGGTTCGTGTTTTTGATGAAAGGATGAATGCCGGTGTCGTTTTTTTCAAACGTTGGCCTATTGTGAAAGAGAAGAGGAAGACAAAGAAAGAGAATAAAAGGAGAGCAAAGTAAAAGAGGTTTCTAAAGTGAAAGGAAAGGTGGAACTCTCGGTGTTTCCCTGGTGGTGGCGCTCCTTCTGAAAACAAATGGGCTGTTTGCAAAGATAGAGCCTAAACTGTAGATTTCTAATCTCCTCTGGAAGAGCGGAATTAAAACGGAGGACTTTGGGGAGAGGTGGTGCGATGGAGGGTTTCGATAGCAGCTGCCTCTATAAACATTAATCAGCCCCTATCCACCTTTCATACCTCCACAGTGGCTGTCAGGGGGGCCCCGGAGTTCATCTCCCCTGGCCTCTGACCGCCTTCTCTGCTTCTAATGATGCCTTTTCCCGGGTCACATGCAAAACAGAGGCTGGGGCCAACTGGGCCCAATGCTGAAAAAAAAGTAATTGCCCCTTCAAAACCTTCCACTACCCTTTCCAGTGGGGCTAGTATGGAAACAGATGGAGCACGTATCCTGCTAGATGTCCTCGACTGATTTTTATTTTCATTACCCAAGGTGTTTCAACCGGGGTCACCCTACGCCCCACACAACATGAGCTAGGGCTCCCTCGTTGCCTCCTCATTCATTCTGGTGGAGTAAGTAGCTGCATATCGCCACGCTTCCCCTCCTCCCACCCTAACCCATCCCCCATCATTAGAAATTCATTATGACATCATTAAACCAATGAAATACAGCTTATTACAGTAGACCCCAGAGAAGGCTTTTATTTAAACACCTCCCTCCATCCGAAAAACCCCAGCCGCCTCGCTTCCCCGCTCTCACCCGACCTGTTTTAATTAGCCACCAAAGGAACATTGCTGTCATTTAAATGAACATGGCAATCAGTTTATTTGGCTGTTGCCATGATTAGCATAATTAGCCCGCACCTGTTAACCATCTATCAACAGTTTGGTAATTTTCCGTCTGTGAGTGGAGAGCGGCGAAGGAAGGAAGGAAGGAAGGAAGGAAGTTTTTTTCTGACAGATTCCCCGTCTTCATTTAATCACGTCATTTGTTTGGAATGCAGACAGCGTTGCTTCTATCAATTTCTATCTCACCTCAACAGCCTCCGAGTCACGGCTGACTGACTCGCGGAGTGTCACAGCTGTCCCAGCCCGTGCTCGTCGACTTGATAGTACAGCGTCAAGGTGAATGGATTTTATTTGTGCGTCGCATTTGTATGGAACTTAGTCCTTCAATCTGAGCTCATTGTTTGTATGAAACAGCCATCACTTGGCAGCTGGTTCAGCTGACAGCAGGCCGGGGCTTTTCAGCAAACTCACAGTGATGATTTGTATCTGTATTTGTGATTCTTTCCACTTTGTAGCTGAATTATCCTCCTTTTAAATAGGCAAATCCAAGTGGTGTTTTTTTTATTTAGCTGCAGTTAGTGAACAACTTCATGCTTTTTTGAATGAAATCTGGTATTTTCATGGAAAGATTCGGACTGCCTCACAGCTTATAATCGGTTTACTTAATATCGAGTACACAAACCACACCTTGAAACAGATGGAGAGCTGTAATCTGAGGGAAACACACCAATCCCCTGATTTGATTTCCACCAACTGCTCCGTGTTCTGCCGCTTTTCTTTCCTCCTCACTTCCCCCATCCATCTCTCCCCCCTTTCCTCACTCTCCTGCCCTCCCCACTCATTCATCTCACACCCACTCTGAGAGTGTGTTGTGATAAGACTAAGCCAGCCACCATTGTGTCAGAGCGACGTGATTGCCGTTGGTCGGCAGTGTTTGATTACCCTCTATGCTGCTCTGAAACCCGCGCACGCTGAACTCTGCTCCTTTCATTTCCTTCCTGCGCTCTGCGGACTAAAAATAGCTAGTTGCTTAGCATCCACGCCCAGTGCTGCTAACATCTGGAACGTGCCTCAGACACTGTTGGCCCTGCCAGGCTGAGTGCTATTTACTGAAGTTGGATTTAACCTTAGTCAGATGCCCCAAGCACTGTGCTCTTTTGTTCTGTGAACATTTTGCATACATTTTGCAACAGGCTGTCTGTACTAGGCTATTTACAGGGTTATGGCTCAGTTCTGCAAGTCTTAGTGAGACTGTCATGAATTATTAGCTACTGATATATTATACATATATATATTACATGGTCAAATTTAAATGTATTACTTGGGCACTCATTACATTCAGTGCTATGGTATTTTGCGCTGACACGAAAGTAGGCTATTGATAGTGTAAAACAAAAAATCTAATTTGTTTTGTCACTTCTCTCTCTTTCTAATATGCTTTGTCTTTTGGACTACAATTCCCGTCTTGCTTTGTGGGACTAAAACAGAAAGTGTTATTCTGCTTCACTGTCAACACGTTAGCTGCAGGCTACACCCGAGGCCTGTTTTGTTGCTTAAAGTTATTTAACATTTTGGCAAATCTGCACCATTGGAAGTCATGCTGAATTAGCTCCGATCGGTGTCCTTTTGGCTTGTGAAATCATTTATGGCCATTAATATTTCATGGAGGAAGGTGTGTGTTCCTGTTTGACAAGACATATTACACACGCGGACTGAACAATGCCCGTTTTCTGTGGATGATCACATGTTGGTATTGGTATTGATTCACACGGTGGTTTTTGGAATGAAAGCAGTAGAAAAGGCAGTGATTCCTGCCTGTCAGACTCAGGCTGGAGAGACTGCAGTAAGTGATGGAGGGAGGTTCAGAAGTCAAGCGGCCTGGTCACTCTCTCAGGTTAGCGTGTCCCCTTCCATTAGCAGTCTTGTCCTCTGCAGCAGTCCTTTACTGTCAAGGGCCAAGCAGGCTTTTTCAGCTGTGATTCTCTACAGTTGCCTCGCTCTTCTAAGAGGGTATTAGTGGTTGGAAGAGGTGTTATAACAAAATATGATGCTTGAGCCACTTCAACTCTAATTTCAATATGTTCATGTCAGTAGTTCCCCTTGTGTTAGTCCATGTCACCTGAAATAAAAGGAGCCTTTGCCAACTTGTTACACTTTTATGAGCATTCATTTTCAGGGAAAAGGACTAGTGTGTTCTATTGCACACATCTCCACTAACCAATTTCTTGGTGAAAACCTTCTACGTCATTACCTTTATGTAGGGAGTATTGTATTTGACACTACCTTTGACATCTACAGTGTACTTTCTAGTTATTTTTGCAGATATTCTTTATTCAAAACCTATGATCAGTCCATAAAATATGTTGATTTATTGATTGAACTATCAAACCGTTTCACCCACATTACAATATAGTGTTCTTACATTGTGGTATTGCTACTTTTACTTACATAAAGGATCCATATATCTCCTCCACTGCTGCACACCATGCCCCTTGATCCAACATTGCACTCAGTGCTCCCCTAAGAGAGAATGTATCTCCATAACCTTCTCTAAAAACACACTCTCCTCCCTCAGCAGACAGTTTTGTGTCTTCTTCATCTATCCCCGAGCCCTCTTACTGAACGCCCTGTCCATCAGGACACCCCTAACTGCAAGTTTTAACATAAAGCTTCCAAGACTCAATCCATAATTCATTCCAAATGCCACAGTGCTGATGATGACATGAATTATAAATGGGAACTTCCTCCCCCTTCCTGTGTTTGGACCCCCTTCCCTCTCTCCCTTCCACGCTCCCACTCCCACGGCCTCATTATCCCATCAGCTCGTTACCGTGACACCCTGGGAAACAGGTGGTTGCCGAGCAATAGCTCTTAGTCCAGGATTCAACCTGTGTTGGCGTGTGGCTCGGGTATGGCGACTGTTGGTGGGGTCAATCGGCGAGGCCGCTAGGTGCCCGAGTTCACACTTCCAGTGACAGCCGAGATGAGACGTGATGGAATCGTTGGTGGCCTCTAGTCTTATTCAGCCCAAACTGTCCACGGTGCTGTGTGTTTTGCGTGACTGATGTAAAAGCTTGAGGTACAGATGACCCAAAATGTCACTTAAATGGAATCTTAGTGCCATCTGGATTCCCTCCAGCTGTTACTAGCACAACTGTGGAGATATTTTTCTTGAAATTATACATTTCGTAACCCATCAATTTGACCTAGCATCTCACAATTAAAACAAAAGCTACGTCATGATTGCAATATCTTAATTGCATTATGCACCTCAATGTATGGTTGTAATCAGCGATGAGTGTTAAGCATGCTTGCATTTTTGTCATAATCACATGGACAAAGTCTCGTAATTATTGAGATTATGATATTGTTTTCTTGTTTCATGAAAAGCTAAATCATAATTACCCAAAAGAGAAATCAGAATTTAAGAAAACGAGTGTCCCTCTGTGACAATAAATAAATCAAAAAATCAGATTTCTCTTGGAGATATGGATGTGTCTGCGTACCATTCTTAGCTGTACCAAATCTATTCTACTGTTGAAACAGAAAAAAACACTACCATCCAAAACCAGAGGAGACTCACAATAAGCACTGTCTCTATTTTTATTTTTTTTTCTCCACGTTTTCCCTCTCTTGCAGCATTGCAACAATGTCATTTAAATCCACCGGAAGAGAGAGAAGAAAAGCAAGAAGTGATGAGCTGTATAAAAGCCATTTATTGAACTTTCAACGCTCTGTGCAGTCTGAATCCTGTAGTGGAAATAATTGCCCCCCTTTGTTTTGGGTGACAGCGAGTGTTACTATGTGCTGCTAGACAAACTGATAGACGGAGATGATGTGCTTTGGCCCAAGATTCGTGCTCAGCCTGGCTCTTTTGAAGTTTCTAAGCACACAGGTTTGCAGTGGCGACTACCCCAAAAGGCTGCCGAGGTGCGATCACAACCCTCTCTCGCCTTTTGGATCGTGATCACTGGTGGGCGTGCCTCTGTTGTTCGGGGGGGTGGCGTCTTTGTAGCGCTGCGGGACTAAAGCGGGGGTGGGATAAAGAGGAAGAGCCCCCGCGGAGCAGGAGTCTCTGAATTCCTTGCAGCCGGTGTGAGCTCTCATTATTTCTCCTCCCCCGGTTCCTCCCTCCGAGGCCCCACAGGCACGTCTATGATGGACAGGTACATTCTCTGAGGAATCACCGGCACGAAAAAAAAAAGAAGGGAATTTGTGCTCAATCATTTTTCTTCTCATTGCGCAGGGATTATGCTTCTCGCCCATGGAGCTGAAAGGCAAACCCACTTGGCTCATAAATCATACTTATTGTGAACACAGTTGGATGTGCATTTCAGTGTACACTTTGAATTACGTAATAATATCCCATTCGCTCTCAAATTTAGAATAATTTCCCAAACCCTTAATTTGTGTTGTGCTGTAAACGGTAGCTTAGCACGTCACAGAGGATATTATTTTGGAACACAGATCCCAGAATGTCGAGGTAGCTTTTCCATCGGAATAAGCTGCTTATCAAAAAAACACATGATTAAATCATGAGTTTCCAAATAGCGGCGTGTCACGTAAAAAGAATCCTCCGTGGAGCTTCACTGGCAAAATACTGCAGAACAAAAAAACAGATTGCACAGACTGATCTCTGAATTAAATCTGAATATTGTTTTTCTCTTTTTGTTTTTAAGTCGTACACTGTCAACATTGGTATTAAATGCAAAGAGCAGACAGATTTGTAGCATTACATGCTCTGTCAGTTAGTTGCACCCTGCAAATGTTAATGGACCATGTGATCACTGACATCAGCTAGTCATTGGGGGGGCTTTGGATTCTAAAAGATATCTGCTGTGTGAACGTGTGTGTTATGTTTCTGTATTAATATTTCAGGAGTCATCATGTAAACTTTCCATTAGCATTCTTTACATGTTGATAATGTTTTGACTACGTAGTGCCATCACATGCACTCTTTCTTTTCAGGTGTGGTGTTTAGGGACTTTGCTACATAATGGCCAAACTGAAATACCCCTGTTTTCTTCCAACATAGGCCACCCTGTTCTGAACTCACACATCTCGCATTCCAAACACTAACAAGAGTAACATTTGCATTTTAAAACATAAAATAGGAAACCACTCAGTTCAGCGCTAGGCATAAGGCAAGCATGATGGGAAATGTGGGCCGTCCCTATCACTGCAATACTAGCTAAAGCCGATGGCATTTTACATTGCATAAATTAGCCTAGCAGCTAGCAGACATTCCCTTACTCATATCTCTTCTACTCTTAATTGGTTTTAAGTCACTGCGTCTCCCAACAGATCTCCGCGGTTGATTTTCAGCCTGCATGTACGTTTTTTTTTAATCCTAACTTTATTGAAATACACCAGCTGATAATAGCAGCTAGGGCAACAAGTAAGGGACCAACCAATTGTTTGAATGATGTTTTTCTGCTCCTCTGACACACAGAAGAGGAGAAGAGAGTAACTAGGGCGACAGTAAACGCTCCTCAGAATGAGCTGAGATAAGACAAGTGCACATAAATTAGGTAAATAAAAAAATCTCTTCCTTTCACTCAGACGAGACGGTGGGGGAAACAATGCAGTTAACTGTTGAACTGTAAAATAAACTGCCTCCATTACATAGCTTTGTCTGATATGTAAGTGTTTGATAACATAATTTTAGGGATTATTGCAAAACATGTGTATATATAAATAGAATAAAACATTATCAATATTGGAATTTTTTTACTCCCTATTATCGGAATCGTCCCCAAAAATCCTGTAAAAAGAACAACAACAAAAATAAGCAGAATGATCCTTTCCCACATCGGTCCAACAGGTCCAGTCGGAGCACGTAAACGCAGGATTATCACCTGCTCCGACCAAGAATGACTGTGTCCGATAAACGTGACCGTGGAAGTGGAAATAACCACTCAACACAATTGGAGCATCGACATCTCTGTCTATGGCAGCCATTAAATTTGTCATTGCTTTTTACACGGCCCAGTTCATCAACAGGAGCGCATCAAAGTGTTAGATGAAACACACACAGGCAGAGATGCACACACACACACACACGTACACTTTTCACACTGAAGCTCAGGGCCATAAAGTCGCCGCCGGAGCCATTGCTCTCTGATTCCTCCCATCAAAGGGCTGTAAAATGGAAATGAGACTGAATGGATGACACGGTCCCTCATTACCCGCGGCGTGCATTAAAGAAAGTTGTAGTAACACGTTTGACTCGACTTGATGGCGACTGATAGTGGAAAGATGCTCCGGCCCACTTACCTTTTCACAGATTCTATTCATCCACCCTCCCTCCTGCTGCTGTACCACATTCGTCTGCCAGATTTCTGCATCACGTGGTCAGGATATTCCCCACGCTGCTTCATGTTCACACGTTTTCCTCCCATCCTGCTCTCATTGTATGTCTCTTCTTCCCACCGGATTTCACATTCTCACTTTTCTTTCTCACCTGTGGTCCCTTTTGCTCACAATTATTGTGTTTTTACCCGTGGCTGGTGTTCAGTATGGCACATGGTAATTTGATACGGGCGATAAAAGAAGCTAGCAGCCGGGCTCCTTTTTGTGTGGTGTTGGGGAGCTCGCCAGGTGTTACAAACCCCCCCCCTGCAGCGGCCACTAAACTGATGCCCTTCTCCATGCTTCCTTCCATTTATTTCCCTGCAGGTGCCTCATAGCAGGTAGTAATGATGCTCAGCCCATATGTGGCCAATGGGGTGGACTGTCGGAAGTGTAGGTAAAGCTGAAACTTTTTTACCACCTAATGGAATACTACCCACATTTTTAGTATGTGGAACATTAAATAAAAAAAATAGTATGAACTGCTACATTTGTAGGCTTGGTTTTGAGAAGCACTTTTGTCCCCAAATGCAATATGCAACAGAACAGTAGAAAAAAGAGAAGAAGAAAGAAGTGTAAGGAAAATGTAGGTGTTCCAGTGATTAGTGAGGAAACAAATGAATGTCATTGTAAAGAAATATTAGAAAACTAATTAAAGCCACTCGTGGAGTTCTTTTCCACTCAAAGGGATGAGAATTCAGACCGCATGCATGCTCGTTCACAAAACGGGGACCCACTATTAAGACATGGCTCCATGGCGCTTCTAGTGGTCAAAAGCTCTGCAGGGCTCCTTTAATGTCAAATATACATAGAAATGGTGCCAACAATTCACATATTTCTTCAGTTTACTGCTCACTCCACCATCTGTTCTTTCATACGTGCCAACACAAACACCACTAGTGGCTCATTATATCAATAATCTAATTATTGATCTAATCCATCAAAAAAAGTGCTCATCTTTTTTTAGCGAGAGTTCACAAGAGTTTACAGTAAACATGGTGAGAATATTCTACCAGTAACAGCAGGAAAACAAAATGGGAAGAAATATACTATTATGATCACTATAAATCAAATACTGTACCTGTATGTGACTTCATACTGTCACTTGAAGATGTGTCTGAAGAAGGGATGGGCATATTCAGAGGCAAAAAGAGACAATTTCTGACACATTCTCCAACCTCTGACTCAGCGAGCCCGCCTCCAGAACATAATACTTGATCTTGGGCGTCGTCCTCGTCTGTGTGCATGAGTGAGTGTGCATGTTGCCCCCACGCTGTGCTCCGTCTGCCTCGGCTGCAATTACCGGTGGAGAGAGTGCCCATAGCTACCTGCTCATCATCCCGGAGCCGGAGCCCAGCCCTGGACAAAGCACACACGGCAGCTCCTGCCAGAGACTGCATTATGGAGATTAGGGTGAGAGATTGACAAAGAGGCAGAGGGAGGTGGCGGAGGGAGTCGGACTCGTTGAGAGCAGGCGAGGCTTCGGGGAAGGGAAATTAGTTTGCTTCTGGACGGTCCCCCAAGGCTCAAGGAGAAGGGGAGAGAAAGACAGGGGGATTAGGAGAGGAGAGGGAGAGATGGAGCAGAACAGACGGCGGGCTAAGGACAGAGGCAGGCTAATCTCTCTCAGTCAGGTATCGGTCTTGTGAAGCTCGCAGAGGTCTGGAGCAGTAATGAAACAATTTAAAAAAGAATCAACAGCAATTCTGATAATTGGGTGAAACCTTTGTCCACCTTTTTTACATAATTTCAATTATTATTATTATATTGATATTTTAGATGTCATATTTGGCTCAGAAAACTTGTGATGGACATTTATTCAAAATAATTGGACACCTAATTGATCAAATTAGTGATAGTTTAATTGGAAAATGAAATTACAATGGAAAATTTGTTACTTTCCATATAAATATATATTTAAAACTTTTGTATTTCTTCCCTTTTTCAAACAAACTTTTGCGCTTTACACCAAAAGAGACCTCACTATGCAAGATTAAGACAGACGGAGAGAGAGGTGAAGTGTGAGGACACCCACAGAGAAACAAAGAAACAGAGGCGACACAGGCGGATGCCGGGACAAAAACACTGCCAGGCATAGGTCAAGGGTTTGACAAGAGAGAGAATGTTGGAACAAAGTTTGAGGTAGGAAGAAAGAGACCCAGACGGGAATAGACAAGCTGATTGCAGAAGATTAGAACAAGAGCATGAGAAGGAAAGATGAAAACAAGCTTGAGAAAGTAATGGAGACGAAGAAAAAGACAGAGAAAATGAAAAGTGACATCGCCGCCAGTCCTGTGGTAGTGAGAGTGCGTTTTTACTCAGCTGGGCACCTTAGTGCCCTTTGTGATGAAGGAGAGTGGTTTAAGTGCAGACAATGGCGGGGAGGATAGCATGTTTACAGCAAGACCGGGCCTGTGTCAGCCCAAATGGTAACAATCAATAATCCCCTCAGTCGGATCACCCAGAGAAGGGCTGGAGCAGGAGCTGAAATGATGCACACAGTGCTGCGATGTCTGAATGTATCTTTATGTATTGCATACATATTTCTTTATGTTTTATGCCGGTGGTTCCCAACCTGAGGGTCAGGATTCTCCCCAAGAGTTCACAAGATGAAAACAGGAAGAAAAATGCATGTTCTGGACACAGCAATTGTGTCTTTTTGTTCAGACATTTTGTGATAATCTTTTCTCTCTATCCTATGAAATACTGGATAGATGTACTAATTCAGGTCTTTATATATCTGCAAATGCAAACAATATAAGAATGGACAAAATATGTCTCAGCGTATCTATTCGTAGGTTGTTGACACATGCAACTTGTGATGAGGGGAGTGAGAGTAGACATTAAGGCTGCCATTACCGATTATTTTTACTGTCTGGTAGTTTTTTTTATTAACTATGTGGTCTATAAACCCTCCAAAATAAAATTAAGTGCCTGTAACAGAGTCCAAGGTTGCAGTTATAGGTAATTTATTTTGTCTAGCACTAACAGTTCACACCCAAAGATTTTCAACTTACAATGATATGTAACAGAGCAGCAGCAAATATATATATATATATATATATATATGATCACATGTGAAAAAAAGTTTGGAGTGCATTATCAGGTGCAACACTGCTGTCACTGGTGTAGATTTAGTTCTTGTTCAGGTTCATTTTTTTAATGTACTCCAACTTTCTCTTGGAAAGAGAAGCATTTGTTGCTAAGTTCAGCACAACGTGCCCAGCTGTGCACAACATTAAAAGCCTAAGTGAAAAAGCCATCTGCCCACACCTGCAACACTGCTTCAGTATGGACCGGAGTGTTTTAAGATGTCCAACACACTCTTAACACCTACCCACACACACACATACATGCACGCTCTCGAACACACACACACACACACACACACACACACACACACACACACACACACACACACACACACACACACACACACACACACACACACACACACACACACACACACACACACACACACACACAGTGGAGACCTTGTTAGCCAGCCGACCCAGTCATGCTTCCCGGTACAGCATGTTTCCACCCGGACTAGAACAGTGTGGTCGTTGTGCGTGCGGCTGCAGCATTGTGCGGACACATTACATGCAGCCAGCAGTCACACTGGATCGTATTCATCACAGAGGGATGGCTGTAGACTACCACTTAGCATAGTTCACCACCAATGCAAGAGTTGTGTTCTAAAATGTGATCTCCACCACTGGAGTAAAGACACAGTTTCACTCAGAAAGTGACAACATGTTAGAGAAATAGAGCAAAACTGGTGCTTTTACAGAACTCTCCAATATATTTACTGATAGCTTTTTTTTGTATTGATTGACGGATCATCATTTGAATCCACATAAATAGTTAGTTGTCATTGAGATCTATGTGTTTTTGTGTTTCTCTGCTGCATTTTCTTCATGGAAATAATACAATTTGAATTAAAACTTAATTATGCCTATTCCGTAATGCTTTTGACGTCGCTAACGTGCAGGTCTGAGGCGGGGGAATAAACCAGGAACACCATCCCAACCCTGGAGGGTTAGTGTGACATGGAAACAAAGGAAAACTTCGCTCCACTCCCAGCAGGAGTGTGGGCACATTATGAAAGCAACTTAAGGAACTATGGAGCTTCCCTGAAGCCAAGTCTCTGCCACACACACATTTTTCAATTTTTTGCCTAGAAAGGGAGCAAGCTGCTGTGCTGACGTTTAATATATCATCTCCTCCTTCTGGCTTTTCCAATATCACTTGGTTCTTATTGTTTTCAGAAGGGTTTTCTGAGCTCGTTCGGTGCTGCACTGAGGGATGTTTAACAGCATCTGAAACGCCCCGGATCACTCTTTTTCTTTCACACTTCTTCTTCATTGTAGGCTGTTGTGTATTGAGTCTGGCTGCCAGAAATGGAAAAAATAAATCATTCTAGTGCAGAAAGTCTTATGGACTATAGAGAGCTGTTTCCTCTTTCTCCCGATATGAAAGCTCTGGCATTGATCATGCACACCGGGGGTTCGCACTGCCTCAAGTTGCAGCCAGAGTTGAGGAGGCATGGGGAGGTTGATGCTATGACTCATCAACAAAGGTCACACACACAGACAAACACAGGAAGCACAATGCCAAACATAGAGACATACTGTATCAGTATTTAGTTGCGTTCATATGTTCACATAGAAACACAAGCAGGGCATGAAGTCAAACATTCACTTTCTGAAGTTTCATCTCTCTTGACAGGTCTCCTTCTGACCTAAGTGGCACAGCTGAAGAGGACATGATGTGTTTGGCCTGAAGTGTATGTGTCAGAGTGTGTAAGTGAAGGGCCAGGAAGGGGCTCTTTGTCCAGTGTGAGTCGGCCAGCACTGCTGCATAGTGAGCTTATAGACACAGTAACAGGGAGATGAATGATTTGCTATCCGACACCAAGTGGCAGTTTATAGGAGGAAGCTGAAACAATAGAAGGATTAACACTGATGTTAAATACTGACCGAAATAACCCCATCATACTCTGTATCCTCCTTTAGACAATGTGTCAGCTTACCACTTTCTTTTTTTTTCTTTTTTTTTTTTTTTTTTTTACAGAATATAGTGCATTTGTCATTCGATGATTCCAATGACTGAATCTTCCTACTGACTTTGGTGATTGTCGACTCCCAGTCTTTTCCGTTTGCACCGTCATGAGATAGTGTTTAACATGCATGTTGCTAAGATAGCGAACGTTATGCCTGCCAGCCATTGTGACCATGTTAGCATGTTGCCGCTAGCATTTAGACAAGATTTGCTGATAAAATGGCGTTTCGCCTATGTGCACTGCAGTTTTCATTTTGTTTGCAGCCAAGGTCTGTGTGTACTCCTAAAACTCAAATTCATATTGTCATCAAACGTTCACTTTTTAAATAAACAAATGTAATCCACTGAACCCTACAAAAAATAAAGCAACATGTCCCTCTGTTTTAAGTGTTTAATGTTCCACCATTAACAAAATCACAGTTAAATACCGAGAAACAAAGAAAAAAGTCTATCAGGTTTCGGGTTATCTTGGGTTTTAATACCCACAAGCCCTTTAAAACACATTGACTCACAACACAGCGTCGCACTGCTCAACATAAACATTTTCATTTGCCCCGAACAGCAGCTAGCAAACCTTTGTATTACTCTGCACTTTGATGTAAAATGCAGTGATATTTCACCTCATATGCTGAGGCAATGCAGAGGGGAAGTAATGAGATTTATGTAGCCCGGGGAAATGACGGGCTCTCAGGTTTTTCAAAGTCCCAACGTCTTGTTTTTGAGAGCTGCCCTCCCTCTATGTTTTCTCTATATTCCCGCTCTGCTCTGCTATATTATGTGCAGCTCTACTAGAAAATACTCGAGTGAGGACTCTTTATCCTTGAAAGACAGTTTGTTTTATTTCTTTTTTAGCAACCGCAGCAGCTGAGTATGAAAATATTCTTCTGTTGGTCTCAAATATCATGAGAATAACCCCCAGCATTGTTGATCGCAGATGAATCCTTCACATCTGATGTCCTTACAGTCAGTATTTACTCCGCATCATCAGACATTGCTGCAATGTAATTATGCAGGTGGATGGGGAAGGGGGCCGACCTGGGTCAGCTAAACTGAGATAATCCGCCTGCATGGTGAGGTAGGAGAGGCAGGAGGCCCGCGTATACAGAGGTCAGGACCCACTGCAGCTCCATACATGCAGGGTGCTGTGTGTCAGAAGGAGCTCAGACAGGTGTCTCTGCACCCCACATGTGACCTCCACACACTTGCTGAGTCACCTGCATACAAATGTTTTTGATACTAATGCAAAATGAAATGTATGGTTGGTTTTAACAGTCCTGATGTGACTTGTGCGCATAAATCCCAAATTCCACATAGAATTGGACCAATACTGGATTTTTGTTGTTGATACTGTTACAAAAATGATATAACAATATATTGGCTTAAACTACTTTTTAACTATTTTCTTTAAAAAAAAAAATCGAAGCATATTATTACAAAAAATAACAATAATATAAGGGATACTAATCAAGAATTAGGCCATTAAGCACCGGTAGTGTTTTTTTTTCATGCGATTAATCTGCACATCAATTATTTTATTTGGAATGTTGTTTTTGTCATGCATACATTCACACATAAGGCATCAGCAAATCACATTTTCTGGAATGGACATATTCAAAACATACACCATAGTGTACAACAACAAAGGCTCTGTAACCAAAAACGAAGTCGGCTAGATTTTTTCAACCTTGACAAAGGCAGTGCAGACCGGATCCACACTTTCCGTTCTTGCCTTTCACAATAGAAATACACTGTGTAACTAATGAATCATTTTCAATTGCTGCCGGTATGAATAGTTTTGATGCAAAATATTCGTGGGGGAGTATTTTGCATCTTCCATTTGTTTATTCGTTACTCGCTGCTGTGTAAAAGTCTTAAGTATTCTCACCAAGATATACACAAACATGTTACAGTTGGGGACCTGGTGGCCTTATGCCTAAGCACATTCCGTATCTCTGCAGTGTCCCTGGTTCTATTCTGGGTGGGGACATTTGTAACATGTCAAAGCTCTGTAAACTGGCATAAAAGCAAACTTTTAACTTAAAAATCACCCCAAAACTTGGACATTAAACTTATTAGCTCTCCCTGGTGGACAATCAATGTTATCAAAATACTGTATCTAAATGACCTCAAGCGATTTCTTTGGCATTCCTGTTGTGTAATTTACCTTTACTCATTAGCTAACATCTAGAAAATGAAATTAATATATAAACTAGTGTCGGTTTATTTATTGGTCGAGCTGTATACCTAATAATCAAAAGAAGTGCCAATCACAGGAAAGGAATCTTGACTCTCCCCCACATGTTGTTGATCTTCCTACCCATGAAGTGTACTGCAGTAGAAATTCATTGTTTAAAAACCTCCCAGAAATGAAAAGGGATTTGTGTTAGATGTAAGAAACGTGAGAAGAAAAAGAAAGACTCACTTCCTGGGCCTGTTTTTGCAGGTGCATGTTCCTGATGAGAGGAACGAGTCAGTCGTCATGGTAATCATTTTTCATATTGTGGGGGGGGGGTTCAAATTTAAGAACTCAATTACTGCATCCTGCACCAAGTGGAGGGGGTTGGTACACTATTTTTCATGTGTGGACCAAAGGGATGGATATACAAAATGAGTAAAACTCTGGATGAATTTTGGGCTCGAATATATTCCATCCAAGCTTCAAGTAATATTATAAATCCATGTTATGATACATTTTTTCAGCCAATATATACTCATACAGCAACTTAAGATTGGCAATAACATTTGACATCCCCGTCTCGTCTTCCAAAATTGTGTCAAACACCCAAAACTGAGTCGCATATTAAATTGTGAAATATGTTAACCTTAAAACCCCTCCGATCACTCAGCATGGGTGTTTTCTAATTATGACAGTGTTTTCAGCAGTGGGAAACGGATTAGTAACATTTGCATGCTGATACGTTGCAGAGTCATGATGTTAATAATGTCAGTAGCTATCAGCTGTCGCAGGGCTGATTGCTGGGAGCGGTTCTCCCTCTCTCTCTGGGTTAGGATGTTGGGTGCGTCGCAGGCCTGGGTGACAGTGACGAGAGACAAAGAGACAGCACACGTTTCCGTCCGCCACCCATTTCCATTACGGCTTCCTCTACTTCTTCTCCTCTTTTTCACCTCTCCCTCTCCCTTCACCCCCGGCACCTGACCTTAATAGCAGCCTCTTTCCTGTACGACTGGGAGATATATAATCCAATAAACACAGCACACTCCAGCCCGTGGCAGGGACCACCACACACAAAGAGACACTAACAAACACACACACACACACACACACACACTCACGCAAACAAGAGCGTATGCAATCTCTTATCAAGCTGCCGTCTGAGTGGGTTTTTTTTAAGCTCTGTGTACATATCAAACCTCTATTGTGACAGAGCTGCACAGGAGGAGAAGCTCTGCAGGGAGAGTAGATGTTTTGGGGCAACTTATTTTCAATTCAATCCTTTGGGCTCTTTAACTCTGAGCTGAACAGGGTGTCGTCTTTGCCTCATTTGCTCATACTTCCTGTTTACGAAGGAGGGCTTGCTATTTATACAATCTCTGCTGTTTTATATTTGCCCCCTCTTGGTCAAGGAAATTCTTAACCTTCCAGAGCCCTCTACCAATCTTTCCATTTCCAAGGCCAACCGTTTCTCACAGCTTGTCGGACCCTTTTGTCATCATCTGGGGCATCTTCATCCCCCAGCCGCAGATACATAATAAGCTTTCTTTTCTCTTCTCTTTTTCTCATGTGTGGTGCTACTTTATTAGCCCATTTTGCTTGACTGGTTTTCTAAAAAGCCACAAGGATGTAGAGGGTGATTAAAAAAAAACAAAAAAACATATATATACAGTACCAGTCAAAAGTTTGGACACACCTTCTCATTCAACTACTTTGAAGAATCTAAAATATAAAACATATTCTGGTTTGTTGAGCATTTGTTTGTTTACCACATAATTCCATATGTGTTCCTTCATAGTTTGGATGTCTTCAATATTAATCTACAATGTAGAAAAAAAATAAAGATAAAGAAAAACCATTGAATGAGAAGGTGTGTCCACACTTTTGACTGGTCCTGTATGCAGAGGTTGATCTCAGCAGGTGCACAAACCTCATCATCTCTTCTCCGCTCTACCATAACTGCATAACATCATACATGTTAGAAAATGATTGCTGAAAACATGTGAAAAGACTTCATTGTGGAGTTTGACCGTTACTGCTTTTCACTATTTTTGGGTTGAGGATTTTTATGGCACCAGAGCCATCCTGAGCATAACCCCTTCTCTAACACTATCAATTGGAAATCCAAAAGAACAGCACAAATTATTTATGTCTTCACCATTCAAGATAGCAAAGGGCTAAACCAGAAGTTAGCCGGCTTGTCCAGCAGAAGTCTCTGGTGCGCATATTCTGACCTTAAAGCGTTAACATTCTGCAAAAGTAGCGAGCAGCAGTGAGATGGCCAACATGTCGAATACACTGTAACTGTACAAATGTAATCAACCCTCATCCTCGACTGGGGGTGGTTTCAGAGGCTTCAGCGGACACACCCCCAGCGTTTAGAATACTGAAAACATTCTGTGGTATGACAAACTCAGAGCACGTATTTATTTCTGCTTTACCCAGACTTTAATATCTGATTTACACAAAATGTCATTCCCCCTCAGCTTAATGTCATCCAGCCAGAGAGGAGCTGGGGGGATGCTAAAGCAGAGACGCGGTGAGACGGGGAGGGGGGGCAAAAGAGAGCAGGAGAAACTAAGAGAACCCACATCCTCTGTGCATCTGAGACAGAACACATGTATGTGTGTCAGAGAGAATCAAACCTCACCCCCTCAGATGAGGTCTCCGGTGGGTTATTTTTGACACAAATGAAATTCAAAATCAACAAAAAGCTTTGGGTTGTATTCTAAGGATGCTGGTTGTGGAGGTTGCGTATACTGTGGGTTTTTGTCTTCTTCTTTCTGACAACACATGTCTGATGGTGAATGGGAGACGAAAAACAACCTTTCATAAAGCGGGAAAAAAACGAGATTGTGGTGTTTTTTGCAACAATTTGCAGAGTCCATTCAACAATTTTATCCCAATGCGTTCCCTATTGAAGGAATAACACTCTCTTATCTGCAGTGCTGACATAGCAGCATCAGTGGCAGCTATAAATCTACTGTGCTCTGAAACCACCACGAACAATAAAAGAAAAAGAAAATGCCACAGTGGGACATTGGTTTACAAGCTACAAAGGAGCAGCACAAGTGTGTGAAACGGGGCGAGAAAACCAAAGATATCTCAACGCTGCAGTAATCTTCAGAAGCATTATTAAAAACCTGCCCTGCGTAATTTCAGCTAATCCGGCCTGAATTGGCCAGGTACACTGGGGAATTGATTTGTTGAGCCTGGGAGCTGTCCCATAAATTGCAATGCTAATGTCGGGGCTGAGCGGGGCTTCTATCCCTGATAAAGGCAGATTTAATGGAGATATTTCACATGGAATCATTTATCAGGGGCTGACAGGCAGGCAGAAAGACTCCAAACCCCAACAGTCCCCCAAAAAAACTACACACACACATGCACACATCACCTTGATTGGCATGGGCCACAACCTCCATGTCGGTGCTTGATCCATGACGATACAACTTTATCTGCCCGCAGCAGATTCAATTATTAACTCAGTTTGTTGTGAAATTAGACAAAAATGAAAAAGGGATAAAAAAAATGAATAAAAAGAAGCCAGAGCATATTTATATCAGGGTGGATCAGAGCTCATTTTTGGCACTACTGGTCCGTGACTGTGGACAGACAGACGGAGGAAAACAGGCTGTGAGATTTTTTTAAATGCTAGAGAGGATACATCTGAAGCAAGTCATAGATCACTGATAAAATCTGACAGAACAATACAAATAACACCGTAGCCGAGCACAGAGAGGCATTGTTATGCAGGGGGCACGCGTGTGCACTCATGTCGGGGCGGTAATAGTCTTCCCAGCCAAACAATGCAATTTGTTATCCTGTTGTCTTATATTGTTCTTTTCTTTTTGTTTTTTTAGTTTTTTAGAAATATACATATTGACTTGTACAAGATGGATGTCATATCTTTTTCACAAGCATTGAAATGCTAAGAGCTCAAAAGGGTTCAAAATGTGATCTAGCATAAAAAGAAGTAGCGGTTACATATTGTGACCCCGGCTCCATGATTGCACTAAGAAGAGCCTCACTGGACTCTGTAAAGCTCAGCTATATGTCTTCATGTAAGCGCTAACTAAGTTCAGCCCATTACCAGCGTTCATTTTGGCAACCAATTTTGACTTAGTTTAAAATTTATTATAAAAACCTTTGATAGTTTCAGGCGGATTTTTAACATTAGACAAACAAAACAAAATACATTTCAGTCTGATTTTCCGACAGTCAAATTTTTGTCGGATTTTCGTCCTTTCTATTTCTTTGGTTATTTGGAGGCTGCAACTGTTGCCATCTTTGTTGTGTACGGTCACCATGGTTACAGGTGTGTGGACAAGGCACTGTATTGTTGTTCACGTACACATCGTTAATGTGGTTCTGTCCGACAGCTGAGACTTATTGCTGTAGTGGGCTGGCAGGGTTTGGATGTTAAATATCCCAATGCAAAGCATCGATTTCTTCAACTATGAAACATCTCTACTGGCACCATTGAAAGTGGCTACAAATGTCTTTAGTAAAGCATATACAGGTTTTCATGCATGCACTTAAGCTTAGATTGTAAATCTCCCTCATAAAAATAATCAATGTGCCAAAGCTTGATGGATTTAACCTCTCACTGTGACTGAACCAAGATTTATTATTTCCTAGAAAATAAATAGATAAAGTATCCTAAACCATTTGGCTAAGACACAAACAGTCAAGTGATTTTAAAATGTATTGTTTTATTAATTAATTAATTTATAGGCAGTACGTCCCAGCATAGCCTTTCATGCTAGCAACATATTTAATGCAATTTTTTTTCTCCAAATGTAATAAATAAGCTACTATAACATTAGTATATTATGAAATCAAAATAATAAATGTCTGATCTGAATAAAATAATGGTTTTCAAAACAATATAAACATCAAAATACAAACTGTCTGAAAGCCAAAATTGGATGGTGCACCTCTTTAATTCACCAGGCCGCTTTAACCTTTGGGGTACAAAGGTCAAAGGTTAGATTACAGTCAGAGTTGAAAGTAGACTTTGAAATGGACTGCAGTGTCACGCCTGAGGATGTCTTTGTTGTCCTCATTATGACCTCACCTGACCAGAGCTGCCATGTTCTCCTTTGTTCATCTCATCTGTCTCTTAATACTGCTCCCAGGGGACATGACTACTCTATGTCTCTCTCTATCTCTCTCTCTCTCTTCATCTCCTCCCTGCCTTGATCTCCCTCCTTTGTTCACCAACCCCCACTCCATCCATTCCTGGAACTGGTGATTTAATGAAGAGCTCGGTCACCATGAATGACCTTTCCCATCATCAGTGCCCTCCGATATGTATGTATGTGTGTGTGTTTGTGTTCATATCTGGTCAGATTTGATCCAGCAAGCTGCAAAAAAGTTTCTAACTCTTGCACTTGCTGTTGCTGTAGTCAAGCATGGGTTTTGTCTGTGAACAAGGCTCATTAGAGGAAAATCCATTAATTCATCCTCAGCTTGTTTTCCTCTTTCTTTCCCATCTGAGGGTACAAAAGTTAAGATATCAATAGCTGTCATATTTCCAGCACTATATCCAGGAGAGCTAATTTACCCAGTACATAAATAGTCCTTTCATCAGTTAAGATGTTCAACAACAGGATTTTATGCTTAACAAAGCTAACAGGGTCGGGGTCATCTAACTTGCAACCTCTGTCTGCCCTCCTCTGTGTGTCCTTTGAAGCTAGCTGGGCAGAAGCTTTGTGTGTAATCTAACAGTGGTGGGGATTTGGCTACCCTGCTGTCAAGGTAAATGCCCTGTAATTGGCCTTCTAATTTTGTGGGATAATGAGACGGGAAGCGAATGGCAAAGGCCACACCGCTGTATTTACCTGCAGCACCAGACAATTAGTACACATAATGCTAATCACAGGCTGGCAGGTGGGCCTCTTTCAATGAGACCCAAAAAGGATTTGTTATCACTTTCTACTGTTATGGTGTTAGTAATGTAACAATGATAATGATAATTATTAGTTAATTACACATTTTTGAAAAGCCGTCTCATCCTGAGTTCTGAGCTAAAGAGTTCAATTAATTACTTTATATATATATTTTTATTAAATTGTAATTTAGAATTTTTTAGGTATGGCCATGCTCTAAAGCACTACAGCCATTTGTACATTTGTACATGTACCTTTGCTGACTAAACTTCGTACTAAATAGTATGTAATGTTACTACAAAGTATCTATAGTATACTATAGATTACTAGTATATATAGTGTGTGTGTATATATATTAAAAACACCAGTTTTCCAGTGTAAACTTGAGCTCATTTGTAGAAACACAAATAATTAAACAATGGCTGGTTAAGTACAGTTATAGTATAAGAACTACATAGCCAATGCTTCATTTCAACTTTTTACAATCTACAGCCGTTCTAGTAGCTCTGTGCGGCTGTACTTAGCACAGTGGTGCTTAATGCTCATATCAGCATGCTAACATGGTTACAATCTTTGTTTGGCATATTAGCATGCTAACATTTGCTAATTAGCACTAAAGTACAGCTGAGGCTGATGGAATTGTCTTTAGTTTTGATGATTTTCTGCTCCAAAACTCGTGGAGTTTATAGTTGTTGAGACAACAACAACTTTTCCCCTAAACCACTAATGTTGCGCTCATTGTGGCGCTTGAGGGAAAGTCAGGGGATCACCAAGTCATGTAACTACCTCATCTGGGGACCATGACTGTGTGTAAGAAATGTCAAAACATTTGATCCAAAACTTGTTTAGTGACAGTGATTTTAATGACATTGGCATTCATAGTGCCTTGCAGCTAGTGTGGCAAAAAAAAATGAAAATGAAAGGATACAAAAGAAAACAAAGATTTTAAATATCAATGCATGTTTTTGTGCTGATTCCCTTTATCCTTGACTTTTATACACCCACAAACTTGAAATAGACACCCTTCACACAGCCCTGCCAGTCTCTCTCGAGCGGACCACATAGGAGAGACCTTCAGGGATCCTCAGTGCCACCCGACGTCAGCGGGTGCAAGTTTCCGAGGTCGTTGAGCACAAGCGAAGACGGGTGGTGATTAAAGTGCGACCCTCCCGGGTTGACAGCGAACTGTCAGATATGTCAACTAACACCAGCCCCCTTAAATTGCCAGTTACAGATCCTAATTTAGCTGTCTCAAACATGTCCAGCAATTCATCAGCTTGGGATCCTTCTCAGGTTCTCTGCTCTGAGGAAGGTTAGAGCAGGGTGTCGGAGGTTTGGAGGAGGTCTGACTGTAGCCCCAAGCTTAGAGAAGAAGAATTCTCTGAGAGGTGGAAACAGCTGCGGGTCTGTCAGGCTCGTTTTCACAGCAGAGGGAAAATGGGCAGAGTGAAGTGACAGGCGTCTCGGTGTTGTACTGCCCTCTGGACAACATGCTCCATCCGATGATACCCCGTATACAATTCAACATAGGCGCGCGCTCATGTGCATACAGTGATACACAGATGCATGCACTTGCATGTTCAACACAACGACATGTACACGCTTGCATGCACATGTTCGGTCTGGTTGAGCATGGAAACAATCATACTTATACCCATGCTGTCTCCTTCTGTCATGCTGTTATGTGTGTGCGTGTGTATGTGTGTGTGTGTCATTTTTTCTGTTCACATATGTGCAGCTGTGCATTTGTCTCGTGATTCCAGACAGATAATCAGGGACCAGGATGCAGTTTCCTGCAAAGGCAAAGGACAACGAGTGATTTTGTCACGTTATCGTATCCTCCCTGTTTTTAAGAAGTCTTATTTATTGTTTATTTATTTTTTCACAATAATAACTATTTGTTCAAATCTTGAAACACTTCTGTGTACAATAGATATCGAAAGCTGTAGTTTATCTTTGTTTGTTTGCTAATTATATATATTTTATATAATAGGCAGTGTGTATTTCTCCTAATATTCTGATATTTGATATACCAAACTATTAACTGATTAATCAAAGTAAGTGAGTAAAGTTTGTTAGTTAGAATTTTGACATTCTGAATCCACGATTGTGCAGGGGTTCACTAGGGGCCTGTTGGATGTAAATGTCATCTTTAGGCGTGTAAATTGGATCACAAGTCGTATTTTAGCAACCTACTGTGCATGTGTGGAACGTGTCCTCCAAGCAAACAGTGAAAACAGAACTGCTGTACGTCCATGTTGTCATCAGATGTCCACATAAACATCTGTTTGGAGGTATAACAAGGCTGCACAGCTCTAAAATGAGAGATTGCATATTTCATATTTGTATTTGACTGTTCTAAATTACGTCATTTTATTGTGCCGACAAATATGTTGTGGTGCTTAACTACTCTTTGTAAAGTTTATTGAAAGAAATCAACATTGACATCATATTTTCTTTTCACCAGTGTTCTACCAAGAAATAGGAAGTATTTTTTGAATGGAAACTTTTTGGTTCAATCTCTTACAAACCCAAATGTCTCCTGATCTCTCACTTGGATGTGTGATGTACTTTATTATGTCACAACAAACAGTTTTGGGCTGAGACAGCTTCGAACACCCTTTGTCTTCCATAGGACCACCAGCTCTTGTGGGCTTCAGAGCCATGTTTATTAAGTCCATCACTTAAATACTGATCAGATTGGACACCCTGGGATCTCTGAGAGCACGAGGACACGGAGCCAGGTCTCCAATCTGCGTGCGTGTGCATGAATGAATTTGTGTTGGCTCTTTATTTGTTGCCGCGTGTGATATTGTGATTTGTGATGCTCCTCCCGGGTAAGGATGAATAGAAATATCTCCCTGTGAAGTAATAACCTCAGGCTTAAGCACAACACAGTGGCCGCATTTGTTTTCGTTTATTTTATTTATATATTTAATTTGTCCCTGAGAGAAGGAGCCATTGTCTGCGCAGGCCCATAAAGTGGAAATCAATGACAGGCTGTAATTCGCAGCCCCAAGAAACGACCCCGTTTCGATCAATCTTCTTTGTTGCGGTCAAGACGTGCCATCATGACGTTATTAGGAGAAGTCACCATTGGATTGATGTTTTAGTCTTTTTTCACAGGTTCTTTTAGCGTTAATATCACAGCTCCTGATTGTTTAACACCCTTCTTAAGATGTGTTTAAAATTAATTCATTGTGCATGAACATGCTTCTTATAGCAACCACGAGATAAACTGAACAGAAGAGCAAACTTCTGAGCCTTTTTTGTTGCTGCAGCGTTTCTGCTATACAAGAGAAAGGGTAAATGAAGTCGACATTTTTCTTATGATGTGTTTTCTTGTGAAGTGCAGGCAGTTGTATCACTACATTGCATGTTATACTCTCAGAAACATACTCTATATTTAGGGCTGGGTATGTATTTTTTTTTCTCCAAAAATGACAAACACACTTTTTTTACGTGTTGTTAAACTTTTTCTTTATTTTGACATATTTTTTTCACGGTTAAGGTCTTTTCTTTAGCATTGATGCATTGATCAATAATATATTGTGTTAAATAAAAAAAAAAAGGCATGTTTATGTTCCCTAAACTAAAACAAAGAAAATCATTAAATGATCTTTACTCCCAAACCATTTAGTACACTGCTGTTGTTCACAGCATTGCATTTTCTTTTAACAAATGATTGCACATCGACTGTAGGATTCTTGGAAGTAAAACTCCTTCCACGTACAGTGCATCATCATATTTCCCCTTCTATTTGTGTCATAGCTTTTCCCATCGGATCCCTGTACCTCCATAACCATATTGCATCTCTTCCAGATATTCATGTTTTTTCGGACATGCCTTTCACACCCTAGGAATGTCTGGGAAAACTGTGGCAGCGCCCTAGGTATACAGCAGGATATGACCCCGCTCGGGAAATGTCCTTGTCATGGAGCGAGTACAGAGTTTAACCTCACTTGGTCTGCTTTCTCCGGGGAAAAGAGCCAACACAGTACAAAGGCTGTAGGAGCCCCAACGCCCTTGTCGCCCCCGTCACAGCCATGGTCATCCTTCATCCTGTCTTTTCCCAGAGGCCTTAATGTGCCATCAGCATGCGTCGTGCAGTGACGGCTGTTTGATGACAGCTGGTTTCTAATGGTTGCCCTCACATGGGAGCCAAATATCGTGTTTACTCGTCAGAACGTCCTCTTTCTAACGAAGCTGACAGTGCCATGATTGCAGAATGGGTGACTCACCATCGGCCCCGGGCCTCATCAGTTCTTAACCCACTTGCTGCAAGTCTAAATGAGCCTCCTTTGTCACACATGGGGAATATACAAAACTGACGATTATGTGCTGTGGCGCCAGCCTCTAATCTGCAGTCAGGACAGCGTGTTGTCCCATTTCTCATCTTAAATACTCGAACAAAAAACTTCTGCTTTGAGTGTCAAACAAACTCCCTATAGGTGTGAGAGGTGGCTGTGAGAAGCCAACTTTCAGGGCTTAAAGCTAATTTTTTTGAGAATTCCTAAAACTGTTGGTTTAAACGATACTTCAACCCCAAAATGACCATTTGTATATCAATTGCTCGAAGAAAACTATTTTTCTCGAATGTAGCTAGTTTCCGAAAATTGCGTAAATCCTTAATGAATTCAACAACCAACCATATATCAAACCACGCGTCAAACTTTCACACAACTCGTGAAGTATAATCCAGGTGTCATTTATCGAGGCCTATGATTGCTCCTTCCAAAACATATGCATCTTTGTCAAAACTGTACTATTTATAATACTTCAGCTACTACTGTCTCATATTGGGCAGGTGTGCTGTGAGTCTGGAGGAATAGTAAATGAGACTTGGGTTATATGGCACCAGTTACGTAAAAGTTTGTCAGCTGACTTTCCATATGCATTTTGGCGATGAACCAATCCAAACTTTTTTTCAGTCCCAATACCCATGTGTACCTTTGTGTATCGGATCGGTACTCAGTGTCGGCCGATACCCCAAAGCAGTGTTTGACTTATAAACTGTACGCCGACTGTATGGAAGTCTTTGGAATCATCATTTTAATGAGTGAGGCAACATCAGGCTTGACTCAAACATTGCTTCACTAACTTTGTAAAACAAAATGTAACAAATAAAGACTGATTTACGTTTACTGACTTGTTTAATATTTTATATTAAAATAAGCATTTGTGCACCAGCAACTTGCTAAAACCAAATTTTTTTTTTTACTTTTTAATGCAGTAACACATTGATCATAACATATATGTTGATAGTATATGAACATATAATTGAACAGAATAGATCGGCCCACATTGTAACTGATACCGGATTCAGCTATCTGAGTCAGCATCAACTGATATCTGATATCAGTATCACCATGGAGACATGAGAAAATCAAAGTCCTTTCAGGGATTGAAGTTAACATGCGGTGTATAATTGTTACACAAAGGTTCATTTTGCGGGTGAAGAATATCTTTAAGCTAATACTTTTTCACAGGCTGTTGTAATCAGAGAAGCACCTTAAAAAGCATTCCTAGTGAACTGCATGACAATGTGCTCTAGTGTGCATAGATACAGTGAAGTCTAGCTGAACACTAAGCTCCCCTGAGGCGTGTTAGTAGAGTAAAAAATCCTGCAGCATTTACGTCTCCAACCTCTGCTAAACTAGTCCACCACCGGATTCATCCTCCGCCGCCTCGTGCCCGTCTGCCTGTTTGCTCTCGTGTTGACTCAGGATTAACACACAAATGACCGTCTAAACGATCCGTAATAGCGGAATAATCTCCGTGACCTATTAGAGTAGTACAGCAATAAGACAAACACGCAGCAGAAATGCTCAAACTCACACGGTCACACACATAACTACATACACACAAACCCGCCTGAATTGATTCGCTGGGGTTATTTGCTTTGTTGCACGCTCGTTTAAAAGGAGAGGATGTTTTGTTTGCATGCAACGATGCTAATGGCCCGTTGAGTTTGTGTGTGCGAGCGAAGGTTTCCATAATTGTGTGAGGACTTTGTGTGTTTGTGTATATGTCACAGAGAAAAAAAAATTGTTAGCCATAAAAGTGTCACACAGTAACACTAATGGCCGTAGTCAATAGCATGTTTCGATTCGCATTTAGGGTTTAGCTCTATAGCTCTCTATCACATGAAGCCATTGCTCTGAAGATTAGCAAAGCAGCATAGCTGGAAGTCACACATAATTATGTAATATAATAAAGCTGGAGAAGACGGATAAGGTACACAATATTTTCAAGTAAGACAATCAATCAAGACAGAATTTTGAATGGACATACAGAGCAATGTTTTTGTACCAATGTATGGTAAATGGATGATTACTGTGCCTGTCAATTTTTATTTTTTTTATTTTTGTAAGATGGGAAAAGAAGACTCCAGTTGTTCTTGGTATTTTTAAAGGCAGTTTGATTTAGTTTTAGAGGAGGGAATAAACATGATGTCGTAGTAATTTGCCTCTGCACTATACTTTTGCTCTGGTTTATGCTTTAAGATGCTTGTTTAAGAAAGGAGATGCACTGATGACTTCTGGTGACTAGTAGTTCTCTTGAATACCTATGTTGAATACACTTCCTGTAAGTCTCTTTGGATAAAAGCGTCTGCTAAATGACTGTAATGTAATGTAATGTAATGTAATGATGTGACTACGATTCTATGTTTTCTTTCGGGGTGAGCCAGTGGAGAGCTGGGTTTTCGACCATTAACCGTAAAGCTAACCAACCATTACAAAGCAGATTATGTCAAGAGGTACTCAGCCGGACCCGCTCATCTCTGGCACGGCTTCAGACTCTGGTTATGTTGTCCTTATAGTCAGGAAGATTTAATCAACCACCGTGCAAACTCGAAATTCATTTTCTTTTATCCTTTATGCTCTTTACCTTATCACAGGTTTCACGACTGGCCACTATTAGTCCAATTAAACATGTGAAGGCGGCAAAAACATGTACAATTTGATGTGTAATGTAAACCTGTTCCTAATGGAGGGTCTTTTCGATGCTGTAAATTGCGAGCAGGAAACTTCGAGTGAGGATAATTTGTCCCTCGCTCTTTGTTATGATAGGCCTGAGATATGATTACGTGTCAGAATTATCAACCATAATCCCTCCTCGGGTTTGACACAAGGCCCAGTCTGAAAGGAAGAATGCTACTCAGGCAAACACACACACCTGCGAGGCTCTCCCGAAAACAAATAGCCCCGAGATACATTTTCTGGCGTTTTAGTCATGCACAACTGTGGTTTAACGTAAATCTATTTCTGAATGCATAATTTAAACCGGCTGTCTGGGAAATGCATTTATGCTAAATAACGGTTATACCTTTAGGACGCTGTCTGTTTAGGCTCATTAATTAAGACACTAGTCATATGCGAAGTCAGACGATCATGTTCCTCAGCTGTTAATCACCATGGCGACCGAAAAATTTGTACGAGCCCACCAATCTGCAGCTGCCGAGAGAACTATCTTCCTAAATAATGACTCCATTAATTACTGAGCGATGTCATTGCGCTGCTGCACTCTCTCTCTCTCTCTCTCTCTCTCTCTCTCTCTCTCTCTGCGGCGCGTTAATTGAATGTACCAATAATGGATTTACAGCGAAGTGGAAACGCCGCCACCGTCTGTCTCTGGCCCCCGTCGTGTTCGCCTAAATCAAGTCAAAATCGAGTGTCAGGCCCTGTTTTTGAGCGAGACAGCCAGAGATGAGAGAGAGAGAGAGAGAGAAAGAAAGAAAGTGGGAACAAAGATAGAGGGGAGTAAAGTCAAACTAATGATGGAGCGTAAAACAGGGCCATCCATGTTTGATGAGTGTTAGCTGAGAGACTGGAAAATGAGATGAAAGAAAGATGAAAAGGAGAGAGTCTGAAGAGTGCAGCTGCACAGAGAGAGTGGGGGCGATTAAGCAGCTAAGATAACAACATCGACACACGGGAGCAGGGAGTTCAGACAATTAGGACAGTTGTGCCCCCCCCCCCCCCCCCCACACACACACACACACACATTTGATGTGTTCCACTATTCATTAAAAATGTAAACATCGTTTCCCCCCCCACACTATTTTCTGACAATTTTAAAAGATGAATAACTTAATTGGAAAATAGTCAACAGATCAGTTGATAATGAATTGTATACTGTGGTAAATTGCAACTCTACTACACCACATCTTCTTCCAAAAATGTGGGCAATAATCTGCTGCTGCAACAGCCTCCACTCTTCTGGGAAGTTGCTCCACAATATTCTTGAACCTAGCTGCAGGGAAATGCTCCCATTCGGCCACCTAAGCATTATAGAGGTTCAACATTGATGTCCGGCGATAACGTCTGGCCAAAACATCAGTATCGCTCAACAGAAGTGCTTGTTGGATGGCCTAACAGCGTCTAAAACTCCCCCCTCCCCCAACACCAGCTTTCCATGACTGACAGTTTGACATTCACACCCACTCAACGCAGCGGACGCCAATTCAAACGCTAATTTCAATTCTCACTCTCTGTGATCACGTTTCCATCCTAACGTAGCACAGCTTTTAACCACATTTCCAGAAAATCATCGAATAGAAAATGTGATTTAATGTCCATTTGCACCCACCACCGTTGAACTCATCAATTTGTGGTGTTATTCCCCAATTGGGTGTCATTTAAGCAGTTCGGAGGGAGAGGACGCAACAAGTTAAGTGAGCTAAAACAGCGGCAGTCAAATCTCATGAGAAAACGTTTGGTTGGCTGTGTGAAAATTAGATTTTAAAGTATAACTCTGTGCTGATGCCTCTCTCTGTTCAAACTGGAGCCTGTAATCTACCTCGATAACGGCAGCACATTTCACCTGGTGTGAAGGTGTGCTAGATACCGTCTTCACAGTAATTAGAGCCTCAGTACAGGTGCTAATGGAGTTGCTAGCCTGCTGCTTCTCTGCAGGCCTGGTGAAAACTTTCTACATTTTTCTATGATTGTTGTCATGTCCTCCACCTTTTTTTTTTATTTCACGTTCTAGTTTCTCTCTCATCGCTCCCTCCCCCCCCTTACTGTAGCGGCTTGTCTTCTTCTTTCTCATCCTCTAAATCAGCAATTTACCTCTCAGCCTCCTCCATCTCTGTGTTTTTTCTCCCCCGTCCGTCAGCTTAGGGCCGCATTGATCGCTGAGGGTGTGTAAGATGCACTGCAAGCTGTCTGCTGCCTCCACTCACTGGCACAGAGACGAATGTTAGTCGATGCAATGTGCGGTGGAGGAAACGCCTCAGGACGCGTATCACCTTTGTTTAATACACACCTGAACGCGCAGATTCAGTGGTATCATAGCCCACCGCTACCAGACAGCAGCAGATGTGTAAGGCCACGCCTAGGCGGTGATGAAAGGTTGGTGGCTTTTGAATGAGTTTCAATCTACATTCAGAAAGGGTAGGATGTGTCATATTTTTAATCAAAAATACATTATGGCTGCTCAAGCAAGGACTGCTTGAAACCTTCCCTGTTCATGGAGATGGATTCAATGACGCTAAAGCTCACAGGATTTCATTTTGCAGCCTCTTTCAAAGCACGAAGCAACCTTTTTACTTTTTACAAAGTCTGTCACAATATTTTATTATGTTTTCAAGGTAGTAAGAAAGTATTGTGACAGACTTTCTTATGACCAAACATATTGTAATATAATAATATACTGATAAATAATATATTACCAATTTCCCCCCCGGGGATCAAACAAGTATTTATTATTCTGTATCTCTAGACCCGGACTTCTAAAAAAACATGTTAGCCTGGCAACATTTAGGCAACAAGCAATGGAACAATTAATGTTGGAGCCGGTGTTACATACTCGTTGCCCTCTTCAATCAAAATGAATATCTTCTCTCCAATCTGTCTATTCCTCAAACATAATACTCTTTTCTAAACTCAATTTCCAGGGGAAAAGTAATTCTTATATTCTGACCAATACGGTAATATGTACAGTAAAATGAGAGTTTTCAGTATGGTTCTTGCAGCTCCGTTACCAGTCTGAAAGTTGATTTTATAGGTATTAAAACAAGTGGCAACCAATGGAACCAATGGAGCCTAGACGCCAGGTTATCAATCTCAAAAATTGCCTTGAGGGCAGAATTTGCAATTTGTAGTTCATTGCCTGAAACACACAAAACCCCTATATGGTATTTTATATCTGAGAGAGACAATTTAATAATCTCTTTCAATCATCATGCTCCTTTTTTCTGTTTTTATATGACTTTCTCACTTACACCTTCTATGTCTGGCTCATTTTTGCATGTTTCTACCCCGCCTGTTATCTTCTTCATCTTTGAGGGTTTGATCCATTATAGATCAGTGATAAAGTGGTGATTCCCCAGCCCCATTGCAAGTCCAATTCTCACCTGCTCTTCCCTGTCTAAGTATCAGTCTGAAGAAGATCAATCTCCAGAAGTCAGTCAAGCGACCCTCCAGGGTACCTTTCTGCCGAGCGGCTCCACCAAAGACACTTGAAGCCCGGAGACATTTTTAAGTCTGCCGTCTCCGTCCCATTTAGCAGCTCTAATTTGTCTGAATCCGTTGTCTGTCACAGGAGAAGACAATATTTTCACCCACGGTGAATTCATTGCAGAAGCTTTCTGATTTGATCTTTAATCAAAGCGAGGGTGACCGATTGAATGCCATCACACAGTACGCAGAACAAAAGAGGCCCTGACAGCTGCAGTATGGCCGGGGTCATTAATGGATGCTAATATAATCCAAAAGTAGAGGACACAAAGTGAAACGGCAGAGGAATGAGGAGTCGTGTTTGATGCCGACAGCTTCCAGCTTCATTAGCCGACGCTATTACAGCTCGTGCCCATGTGGATCAGTGCCCATGTCTCTGGGCCATCGTTAATATCACACAGTACAGGTTGTACAAAGGTATTAAGAGATTACTGTGCCAGAATAGATCACATTTTACAAGTGCTCTGGGAAAATGGATTGGATTTTTCCCACACTCTCATTTATCCTTTCAAGCTTATTATCCCAGATTTTCTTCTTATTTTCTCCCATAGTTGTGAGGATTAGTTGATTCCCTCCAATTTTATCCCATTATAAATTAATATATTTTGTTTTTGGACGATTGTTTGGACAAAACAAGTACGTTTGAGATCTCACGGTACTGAGGGGAAATGCAGTTGGGTGATGATTCTCTGCGGGTTAATCACTATTAGTGGCTCCTTTTGCATAGTTTCACAAGTAGTCATGTGATCCATTATTAATGAACAATATATTGATTATAGCTCCCTTGAATATTGTTTTTACAATGTCTAAATAAGGGGTTTTAATAATGAGGTGAAATTTGGATTTGTTTTAAAGCAAATGTGCGAATGACTTCTAGTGTTCCTTGCAGTATTGTACTCAGTTCAATGATATCCAGATGTTTAAAGTGATGGTAACCAATAGCAATGATATAGACTATTCTTAACTGCGGTTGCAAAAGAAAATGTGCCTTTTCAGTGACATAAGTACATAACTACAGGGACATTTGCAAATAAGATCTGATGAGAGAGAAAGACTGAGTGATGATCATTATTCCACTCTGCGTTATTCGTTGCTGAGGGAAAATGTTTTAATGAGGGTTTGCCGGAGGATCACAGGTGTAAAACAGGACGCTTACGATGCAGACAGATACTGACGTGCACTGCCGGATTCACATTACATATAATGTGAGGGACTGTAAGACCTAATGGGCCGCTCCAGAGTCAGATGTAATGTGGCATAGAGGACAGGACAGGACAGGACAGGACATGGAGCATACAACAGTGAGGCTAATGCAGCATCACATCATCACATCAGAAGGACAGGATGAGCCACGAGACAGTCGGGGGCCAGCAGACCGGAAGGGAAACTTTTGCAATGCTCAGGACTTCATGAGCTGTAGCTTTATGCTTTTACACATACATGACACACTCATTTGAATGTTAAGAATTTATCTCAATAAAAACAAAAGGAGATTATCATTTCAACGATGTCATCATCACCCTGCTGCCCTTCTTGTAGTAACTAGGTGCTGGGTGATGTGCAACATGCTATGAAAAAAATTATATATCAGCAACTGCTGTGATTACAGAGAGGCAAAGTCCCGCCCCTTTCGGTGGACCACCATGGAAACGGTAGTTAACTGCAAGAGACAAATATATTTTTTTCATCCCGTTTGAATTGCGCCATGAATTATACTCATGATGTTTGTCAATTTAAAAGATAACTTTGCAGGTCAAGACAGTGACAGTTTATCTTTAAACTGTTAAAGACCGTGAAAATACATAGTAAGAAAGACTAAATACCAAGAAGTTGTGTAAGTGACGACTCTCTCGCTGAAGCTACGATGCGTTTGTGTTTCCTAATGGGTGTACTTACGCCAGCAAAAGGTTTTGCTATTTATTTATCTTCCAGGCTGATAGAAAGACCAGGAGTCGTGGATAAAACACAACGGGTATGAAAATGTTACGTTTGTGCGTAGAATATAGCTAAGTTACGTCATATTTTTCCTTGGCAGCAGTTTTTATTACATTTTCCCCATTTAATCTTAAAGAACTGCAGGTGCATTGAATTATTTATACTTCTCAAACTTGTATTCTATATACCAACACATATTCTTAAAACTGTACTGTATAGAACATCTAAATCTAGACAGAGTCATCCACCTCTAGGCAGTAGAGAACAGAGCTTTGACCTGACAAGGTGGCACACAAAATCCCATATGGACTCTTGTCAGTTTGAAAGTCCCAGTGTCCCCTGTGCTGCTTCCCCCTGGGATTACCACGGATCCACCGTACATGCTAGAGCTTCTGGAAACTGTCAACAGTCCAGAAATGCTGACTGCCGTCTCCAACCTCAGCATTGAAATGCAGTGTTCTCACGAGTCATCTATATGAAATTCCAATCATATTTATTCAAATAAATAATATGTTTCAGCCAATTGTCAGGATCTAAACAACATATGAGCATGAGTGAACACTCCTTCCTTCTCTTGCTTTCATCTGTCCCATGGTGCTCCAGTTCAACATACAAAAACAGCTCTCCTCCTCCTGACAGAGGCTTCGCTGCTTGCACAAATCGTTGACGATTTTGGGGAGAAAATGAGTCCCATGTGGGATTATTTTGAGTTAAATGATGTGAATCTGTATGCGGCTGCTGGTGCATTTCATTTTGGCCTCTTGAAAACAAGTATCTGAGAATATTTTGGAAAAATCCATTTGAAAATGTATATTATTATTTTTATGTTTTCAGAAAGCAGATCTATTGGGTCAGATTATGGCACTCATGCATCCGTATGAAAGCATTATGCACATTTGAGGCTCTCTTCAGCTTAACTGTCAAAGTAAACATTAACAAACCACAGAGATCATGAATGAATGTCAAGAGAGAGGGCTGAAACAGCTGACGTGAGTGTCTAAAATAGATACATGGTGTCCATCAACACTCACGTCACTGTCTGATGCCTGCGGCTGATTAAGATGGCTTAGTTAATTATAACTCTCGTGTTCTGTGTTTTGCCACTGACTCTTGCTCGCTGCATTCGTTGGCTGGGCAAAGAGTGGCGTCAGATGCAGGAATCCAACAATTGATTCAAATAGGATGTAAACCCTTTTAAAGTCAGAGAATTCAGTGAGGGAATTCCCTTAAGGAACAGCCAGAGGAGTACAGGAGCTCACTGTTCAACAGAATATCCTAAGGGACCTGTTGTATTTGAAGCTTTGGGGATGAGGTATACAGAATAAATATTGTATTTGACAGTACTTAAAAAGAATGTGTAACTTTGTTAAAGTGACAGAGAGGACGAGGCTGAGGCAAAAAGAGAGCGTCTTCAGAGAGCAGAAGTAGATAAAGTGGTTGTTAGAATGACTAATTTCCCTGATGAAATCCATCCTGTCAGACCTCCTGGAATAGAGTCTTTATTGCGTGGTGGCTTATCATTACACACTCACTATAGATAGCACTGGAATCCCTTATAGACCATTACCAGCCTACTTTTCAGGATATTTGAGATTTGAGCTGATTATGCCCGTCCCCCGATGGTTTGACCTCTGACCTTCTTGTTTATAGCTTGCCTACAACATGTCTAACTTTCTCCTATGGATTACTGCTTTGTAGTCTTTGTCAGTCTGAATGTGACCTTGAAGAGTGGTGGTGGGTTTTTTATTCAATATTTTGGGCCCCAGTTGAGGTAGACCTGCATTATATATTGGCTCAGGGACGTTAAAGGGGAAGAATAAATGCCGTTGCTTGTGGATTTATCCTTCTGCTGTTCTGACCACGTTTTGGACTCTGCCCATGTCCTGTCCTTGAATGTAGAGTGGTGTTTGTGTGTTTAAGTAGGTGTGTTTTTGTCTGCAATGGACAGGAATCCAAGCGCTCCCCCAGCGAGGCCCCAGGAGTTATTCTCCCCTCCTCCTCCTCCTCTTCCCAGCTCTTAACGATCAATTCCTCCACACGGCCAGACTCACTGCTTTCCCTACATCGTCCCAAAAGACTTGACTGTCAGAATGAGAGGAAAAGCGGAGGGGGAGGATGGAAGTGTAAGCAGTGAAACAAAGAGAGACACATGTAAACAAAGAGAGTGAGAGTGAAAGCCAGACAAATGAAATGACACAAATCAGTGCAGTTACATGCAAATGGGAAAAGTCAGTGATGACTTGTTATATGATGTGATGAAAAAGGCAGATCGATTCAAGGATTGAATGATAGACTTCACATTGATTTCATGTTTGATAAAGAGCGACACGAACCATCATCTGTACCCACTTTCTGTCATTCAGCATTTAATCATTTAAACTCAGTTCTAATTAGCATTCAAGTTCAAATCACAAAAATAAGTGCTGATCAAAAAATGAATGCTTAAATTACTTTCACTTCTAATTCATCCTCAGCACATCATCTTTTCTGATTGAAATGTTGTGTTGTTTAGAGGGCTGTATTAATCCCGACGAGGGATTGTGTTGTCACGGTACTGATAGAGTCCCAACAATCTCAGGAAGATAAGGGCCGTCAAGAACATAGTTAGAAAATAAAATAGTGCACAATAGTGCATTGACAGAATATCAAGGATTTAGGGCTTTTTTTAAATGAAAAATGTATAGGTGAGTTTGGTTTGGGATTGTAGTTTTGGGGAATCGGACAGTTGGTTAGACATAACAACCAATCGGAAAACCTTTGGCTCTGGGAAAATGTGAGGGGTCATCTTCACTTTCTTCTGACATATTATAGATTCATCTGGAAAAAAAGGAGACATGAATTAAAATGAATACATAAAATCACATTTATTCATAGCATTTAGTTTCTGTGCTTTCCATCTCATGAGAGAGTAAAGAGAGAGTTGTTTTGGCTCGCTGCATATCCTAATCAACCGCCGGTCCAAATGCTGCTGCTACAACACAACATACAGAACATACACACAGCAAAACACAGCAAACCCTCCTATCAGCAGCATCTCTCTCTCTCTCTCTACTCACACACATACACACACACACACACGCACACACACACACACACACACACACACACACACACACACACACACCACACGCACACACACACACACACTGACACACACACACACACACACACACACACACACACACACACACACACACACACACACACCTGTCCCTGACACACACACTCCCCATCCGTCCTCCCACACCTTAATGAGGAAGCTCATTACGGACAAACAAGCCGCTGCTCCTCTGAATAAGCAACTAGCACAGCTCTGCTGTTTGGCCGAGCGCGGAGCCGCCGGCTGAATATTTTATTGATTCTGCAAGTCCAGCTGTTGATCTGTCTTGTGTACTCGTGTCATTGATATAGTGTGTGCAGAACAAAGCCCCGTGTCCTACGAGTTCATCAGGTTGCATTCATTGTTAAGCAGCTGCTTTATCGCGCTGCCTGCTTCTCGCGGGTCAAGGCCGTGTGTTTACTCTTAAAGTCTATAATCTTTGCTGTGTGTGTGTGTGTGTGTGTGTGTGTGTGTGTGTGTGTGTGTGTGTGTGTGTGCGTGTGTGTGTTAACATTCCCTAAGCTTCTGATTATCAGTATGCGTCAGGATGAAGAGTTACCTGGAATGTCAAAAGCAATATCTTTAGAGATTTGTCAGAATTAAAACAATCCTGATAAGCAGTAATATATGCACATAGATGCAAAGATGAAGAAATACTTTTCATGTTCTAATATCACATTTAACTGCTGTTCATGTTGCAGCCCAATCGCCAGGTAAGCTTCTGACAAATATCTCTGGAAACTGAGCCCTCGTTAACAAAATTAGTTTCACCTGCTCCTCACATTTTCAAGCAAGAATATTATTATTTGGCCCTGCACGTCCACACAGGTGTTTTCAATTACCGCGGCTGATTAGTCAGGTTAGTTGGGTGGATTTATGCTTGTAATTGCATGATGTCACACAAGTAATGAACCAATAAGAATGCCAATAGGGTTGTTGTTGTTCTGCACCAACAGGTGGAGTTCTAATCAAGCAAGTGGAAGCACCTGTGTGGATGTGGTATGGGTGTGTAACGGGTCTTTAAATACTCTTACTGACACTCAAGTTTTCGGTCTGTTACCTCATTCTAGAGCTGCAGCAATTATTGGACTCATTGATTAGTCAATGGAAAGAAAATTAATTTGCAACATTTGAATTTAATCATTTTCCAAGCAAAAATGACAAACATTCGACAGCTTCTCGTATTGGAGAATTGTCTGTTTTTCCTTGTTGTACATTATTTTATTAATTGGACATCTTTTGAGTGACGATCGGCTACAAAAAGCACATTTTATGGACTCCCTTGTGTGTTTTTTAAAGTAGCCGTCTGTCAGCATCTACGTACAGTAGAGCAGCACGTGGACCTGTTCAGTTGTTTCCAGAGGGTCCTGTGATGCTTCAGAGGTCAGCACCCACGTGTACTTTATCCCTTCCCAAACCTCGTTTTAGTCATATGGTAGTCAGCCCCATTTCTCAGCTGAATACATAACATCACATTTGGCTGATCCCATGTGACATTGTATGTACTGTATGTACAGTATGGAGCATTATAATGTGCACATGGCTTCTGTGAAGTTGGACTAAATATAAATGAAAAATATGCCACACAGAGCACATTGCTACACACAAAAGTAAGCAGAAAATAGCTGTTCTTTTCAGCTCAATAGACGGACAAAGTTCCTCTTGATGAAATGCTTCATTGATAAAAAATTCCATTGACATCATCATGTTTTTTTATACGAGGATTATTTCAAAGTGAATGCTAAATTACACATCTTTTATAGGGAAACTTTTTATCAACAGCCCCTCGAATCAAAAGGCTTTTCAAAACATACAGTTATTAAAAAAGAAAATACAAGAACCTTGGGCTGCAAAAAAGCAATCTGACAAGCCAACAGGAGTACCCAGAATTGCAGAAACATATTTATTACTATTTAGTACTGAGTAAAAATACATGAGTCTTATTTTGTGCTTTTAGAATACTCGTTGTCAGCTAGGCTCATTTGACAAGCAACAGCGTTTCCTATTTTCCTCTGGGGACCATGAACATACACATGAGAATGAGCACTCCCGTGAAAGTAATTACTCTAGCATATGTGCATTATTTCTGCAGTCACGCTTGTGAGTGTGAATCCATGAGGTTATCAGGCTGAGGTGTGCCGAGGCCAAGGTCTCGCCAGCTAATGAAGTTTCCCCCTCTAATATAATTAATTACAGCACTTATCTGACCAGACAAAAACCTGGCTCGATGGATTATAATAGGATGCAACATCTTGGCCCTGGATGGCCGACTGGGAAATGGATCATGATTATCTAACGGTTAGAACAACAGAGACCCACACAGGCCCATTGCCTCATATCAGATCCATTAGTGGCAGGTCTCACTCCCCTGCAATACTACCTATTGAAAGACAGCAACATCCAGACTGCAAAAAAATTGAATTTTGCTACCCTAAAGGAGCAATATTTTTATTAAGATTTCTTTTTTTTGATTTTGTAAAGAAAGAAAGGGCATGCCTTTGTAGTAGCAAAATGTCTAGTCAGAAAATCAATCCAGTGTTTCAATCCTACAGTACAGAACCTGTAAGTCCTATTCCTTTGTCCTCTTTGATTTAATACAAAGTCAATAGGAAGACATGAGTAGACATGAACAAACGTGGATTTGAGGGTGGAAATTGATCGAAGACCATTCATGCGAGTTAAAAGTGTTTCAACTCGAGCTTCTCACTCTCTGAATGTACAGAGATGAGAAGAAAATCATAGAGAAACTGGATGAAATATTAGGGATGCAATCCAGCTGTTTGAGTCAGTATTGGGCTGATATCCAATATCAGCATCACTGCATATCCAGGAAAAATAACACAAGAATCTGAGTTTTTGGTTCATTATTGACCTGATCAAATCTGGTCTGACGTCTGTACAGGTGTTACATTACTTGTTGTTGTAGTGTATATGTTATATATACATATATATATATATATATATAAAATAAATATTAACATGGACTTTGCAGTCAAACTTGCAAAACTTAATCTAGGTGAAAGATCGCTTCACATCCAGTCTGATTGCACCCTGATTACTATCTACCTTCTAACTTACCATTTAAATGAGTTTTTTTGGGGTCACAAACAACCAATGCACTGACAGTACACACGTCAGCTACGTCTGTTAGCTAGCTAACTATGAATTAGAATGAATTTGTGTCCTTTCATGTCCTTCATGTTACATGTCCTTTTGCACTTTGTATTAGGGCTTGCCACCTAAAATTCACTTCACGTCTATCAGTATTTTAGTCACACCCCGCTGCTGACACGTCCCTTGACAGTTACAGTGGTTTGTTGAAACCATGTTGCATAGTCTCTGTAACACCCAGCAGCTCTGACATGACAGCTTATTGAGGTTTAATACTTCTTACAGTGTACGGCTTAGCAACCAACAGCAGCTTCATGATGGTGGCATCCAGAGCCTGTCTGTGAAAACCCAATACCATCCTTTTTCCTTCCCGCGGGGCACAGTCATCTTTATCTCCCACTGGCTGACACTCTCCATATTCCAACACTAAATGACTTCCTCTGCCTCTGTGATGGAGAAGTAAAAGAAAACGATAAGTCCGTAAGGCGTGAATTTATATACTGTATAAATTGCAGTTTCTTATGGGATCCCTTCAACCCGAGCCTTCTGACAGACTGGAGAAACGACTCTTTAGGGTCCTGTGAGAGCCGATAGGAGGAGTGGGATCTACACAGGAGAGGAATGAAGGAGAGTGTAGCATATATTTACTGTTTTCATCATCTGTTACTGTGTCGCACAGCTCACTTTATCCTCTGTGCTTCGGTTCAATAAGCGCTGTATACTGACGGGGGGGGGATATAAATATCTGTAAATTAAATATTCCAAACTGCTCATCATTCAACCGTTGCTGCTGTTGGACTAGTAAAGGTAAATACGTTTTTTATGAAACATTGAGACAGGAAGGGTAGTTTATGAGAAATATAGAGTGCGAAAATGTGTGTTTCCTGTTAACATCTTCCTTTGAACAGAGTAGTATCATAAATGCAATCTGAATTTGGCATTAAGCACCCTTAGCTTTAATATTTCTAAATGGTTTACCTTGGGTCAGCAAAGAGAATAATAAGAGGTCTTATATCAGAAATAGTCTGTTACTGCTACTGCTCCCGCCATAATTCATCATCAAGAAGACGATTTGGCGTATGAACAGATCTTCTATGAGATGTGGAACACTGACGGCGGTAAAAATGTATTCAAGATGCATACAAATAAAGTTGAAAAAACTGTAAGGTTTTTTTTTAATTGTCAGTTTTACATTGTTTTCCTTTTGCTGTTTGAGTTGACAGCAGTTTTTCCTCCCTTGCTTTAAATTTGCGTATTCTGTATTGTCTGGTAACTTCCAGTCATAATGCAGAGCACATACTGTCATTTTATTTCCAACCTCCAACACAAACACCACAATGACTACAAAACAATCCAGTTTTGGAAAGTTAGATTAATAAACAACCCTCACACTGTCATATATTTCAGTTAGATTCTTTCCCGCATTCATTTCCAGAGCACTGCTCAGTGATTTTGGATTAATGGCTTGTTGCATCCTTGGGTTGTTGCAGCTCAAATTAATCCATCCAACCATACGTGATGACAAACAGTATTTTCTTTCTGTCCACGCCGAGAAGCGCGCCCGAGAGGCAATCAATGTGACTAAGCACAGCGTGGTCCCATTTGTTTGCATATCATGTCCTCTGCTTTTTTGGAGGGTTTTATGAGAAATGATTTGAGTTAATCAGCTTGACGTCACAACAGCAAAAATCACTGGCTGACTTCCGGGTGAAAAGCCCCCTCCAGACGCATCAGATCCAGTGTAATAATTGATGTGATTGCGTTCGCATACAAACAACCCAGTTGAGTAAGTGAAATATGAGCAGGATGTTTCAGAGTGAAACGCTCTGTCAAACTGTGTTGTTTTTATCCCACAAGAATTAATTTGGCTGCTGCAAAGCAGTGCATTCTATCAAAGGCAGAGCAGAATCAAACCTTTTGTTTTCTGGGAAATTTGGATTTAAAAACGGGCAGCTTCATGCACTTTGTGGCTTTTTTCTCCTATGTTCTTAAGGTTTCTCATCCATTATTCCTAAAAAAGGTTTCTTTTTAGGTTTGTTGGTGGCCTGCAGATGACTGTGCTGCAACATTCTTTTTGATTCAATCTGTATAAGTCAGCAACACGCACACAAATTCAGTTTATTTATTTCTTAAATATGGTTAATTTAATTCAAAGCCACCAAAGACATACTTTAGGAATGGTATGTTTCATTCATTTTTGATTTAACATTGAACAATCTCTAAAGGTGTCTCACAAAAGAGGAATGTACATTTTAAACAGTGTCACACAGGTTATAATAGAAACTGTCATGTATATGTAGAAGATTGCACGGTCAGGGACAGATCACAGCGAGCATCTCAGACACATTTGAACACGATTATAGGTTTGTGAGTGCCAGACCGTGTGATGTTAGGATAAAAAAACATTAGTGGTTGGCAGGCAACAAGAAAGATGAAGAAAAGATGCAAAATCTCCATTGGTCATGTCCGCAGAGGACGTAAACAAGGAGTGTCTTGTTGCTTCCAAGATGACAGAGGGTGTTGCATAAATATTTTTTTTTTTTGCTGTAAACCCATTTTCACACTCAACCCCCACATTCACCTACATACTAAGAAACTCAGCTTGACCCCCAGAGGCGGCGGTAACGAGGAGCAGCTGCCTCGTTGCGATCCTTCAGACTCTGCTGCCGTCTGTCTGGGCTGGTTACTGCTGGTCATCACCTTGCTGCAGATGCACAGGCACATAGGTGTTAGGTGTGGCATGCTGTGGGCTAGTGACCCCCCCCCAATCACATGAATACCAACCAATGTGGCCTGACAGGCTCCACCTCAGCCTTGAGGGGAGCATAGTAGAATCATCAGGATGACGAAAACTTAAGCATGCTCCTTGTTCACAAGTCTTACATTTTTTCCGCTTATATATATATAAAAGAATGCTTTTCTAATTTTATTTTCTTCTCTATACAATGATTAATATTTACTTTTTCCTTAAAATAGAGGATTTAAGAATAGAATGTGTCGGACGCTGTAAAGATTGTGAGCCGTCTTAGGCACACTTTTTAACTGGTCCATAGGGACCATAGCAGAACATCCACTAAGTTCACAGCTAACACTAAGTTAGCGTAGCTTAATTTCAGTTTGCGAAAAACAGGCTTATTTGCAACGTACTTACGTACTTACAATTAGCACAGCAAGCACAGCAAGCTAAACTAGCAAGTTAGGTAAGGTGAGCACACACACCTATGCCTGCTAATAAGTGCTAACATTGAGATAAAATTATTATTTAATTTCACTCACCAAACAAAACTGGCGCATAGACTTCTTGGAAGGTGTGTTAGTACAGATACCACAACAAACATTACGCAAAACGTTAAGCCCCGGCATAATTCAATCTAAAAAAATATATATTTATTTTTGGAGCCAGCCTCAAGTGGCCATTCCAGGTCCTGCATTTTTTGGCGCTTCTGTTTTGGCTGCATTATTCAGCCCAAGCGGTTGCTGCTTTAGAATGATGCACCCCTGCTATCTCATGAAGGTCAGTGATTGGAGAGAGCTACACCTAGCCAAAGCCTCATCCTTCATCCCCCCCTCCTCTCAGGCCGACCAATGTCACTAAACTCCCCCTGCTAATACATGACCTACTGGAGGTGGTTATGTGTGTGTTTATATATGGGGACAAGGCATCATGGGAACAGGCTGCTTCTCTCTCTGCTTCATTTGAGCGAGTTAAACCCCGCGGAGGCTCTCATGTAAACCTCCTCTCACCCCACATATGGCTCAGTGCTTATACGTTAGTACAACATGACTCTCCAACACTTGAGGGAATAGCCGATGTCGCCATACTTCCCTGACACTGGATATACCGACAAACTTATACAAACAAAATGTAATCTCCCTGTATTTTCCTTCAATTAAACTCAATTACCTCCCGAGGAGACCCACTTCAGGTTCGCTAAGTGAGTGTGTACATTTCTATGCAGCTCCTCGGCATGTGAGAGTCAATCTGAGATGATGTTTGATAATGCTCTGATTAATATTTCATGGCTCATCTCACTTGACTATTAATGTATTCCTGCTCGCTTGTATGGTATCTCTGTGGTCCATCTCAGGCGGTTCTGCTTGTTATGCTGAGAGAGCCCACACACAGCAGATAAGAACCAATTCTCAGGCCCTCTGTGAGTGGCAGTGAGGAGACAGCAGAGGGTGGAAAGAAAACGATGCCCCCCCCCCAGTCTTACTTATCAGACACTGAAGAAAGAGGCAGCTGGATGAAGTAGACACAATGGTTCAGGTATAGATAAAGTCAAACTTATACAAAATTAGATTCTTTGCTTTAGGGCTGCCCCCTCTTACTCAATTAATTGACCAATCGGCCGTTTTGGTCTTAGCTGACTTGAGATTTGTTCAGCCGCTTAGTCATTTTTTAATGCTTTTTCATGCTGAATAAATTATTTTCAAGCAACTTAGGACAACTTCTATGGTAAACACAAGATTTAAAATGTTGTTTTTGAAAGATTCGTTGTGGAAAAACTCTTTTTGGATTAAATCAACATATTGATTAGTCAACAAAATGTTAAGGGACTAAGAATTTCTTCGGTTTTTTTTGTTAAATTCACATATATTTTTTATAACCAGTACATTATTGATGCTCTTGTCTGCAGCATGTGCCTTTGTTTTTGTGTAGTCGGGAAAGAAATATACCCAAAGGCCTTCTTTATTGTTTTTAGTGGCAATATAAAAAAACAAACTAGACCTGATGCCCTGTTTACTGATCGAATAAAGTTTAAAAATGTCATAATCGGATCACTTTATGTTTCAGTCACTGACAGAGCTAGATAACACAGGGCTTGTTGTGCCTGAAATGCAAAAAACAAAACGTGTTTGTAAAAACTAAGTAGCAATGTATCTTTACAGAAATGATGAGGGACATTGCTGTTGACTTTTTCAAGTGTATTTATTTGGCACTTTGATCACCACAAGCCGAGTCATTTTATTCTATAGAAGGCAGACGTCTCTACAGCCGACATAACTTCATTGTGTTGTTATCTTATTTACAATCAAACCTACAATTGGTCGTTATAGAAGCAGTCCTTCTCTTGAGGACGACAAAAATAAGCCATTGTTCAGCTGGAAACAGTGGCGTCTTAATTAGGTTGTCTCTACTGGAAGTGATGCAGAGTTAGCAGTCTGCATGAGAGCACATCAGTCCCGAGGGAATTGTTTCGACTTGACACCCCCCGTGGAGCAGCCAGGGACGAGAACAGAAGCACTGAGATAGACACAAACACACACAGAGATGGACGTAGGCCAGACACCCCTTACGGCTGTTTGGGTTCCCTGCCAGTCACACAGATGTCATAGACCACTGAGCCACACATTGGATTAAATGGGGTTGGGTCACCAAGAGAAAAGTTTTGTGTGTTTTATTTTATATTCTGCATATGTAGTTTGTAGAACTAACGTCTGAACGTATTATGTCACTCCCAAGTTCCTCTACTCTTTCATTCATTCCTCCTTCTGAGCCGTAACTCTTGGCTCATTTTCACACATCAGTGACAGATCCAACCAGTTCTCCATGGTCGCAAAGGGGTGGAGGAATGTTTGGTAAGGTCAAGGCCTGGAAGGAGGGTTTTGAATAGGAAACTCACTAGAGGATCCGGATCCGGACTGATCCAAGCATTCTTGATGGATCAACGTTTAGCCCGTTCCATCATCTTTTTCACTACAGCGTGGTCATTTTGCATCTATCGTAGAAACATTTCCCAATGTGAAGTGTTGTGACTGGTTAAAATGTGAACCAATGTATTATTATTATTATTATTGTGTGAATACGTTTGTGTGTGTGTGAGTTTGAGTGTCAAAGTCATCATGTGAAAAAATGTGTGCCTCAGAAACTGTCAAAACTCAAACTCCAATTTTTTCTACGATGAATTCAATATTTCCTATACTCCATCCGAAATGGAGTTTTTTACTCTGAATAATATGTTTTGTTTGAACTCCAGCTGCATCCAGTGAGATACTGTCCTCTCCCGCTGTGGAGGGCACTACTGTAAGTAGTGGTTTGCCCTGGATATATCGCCTCTAGAATGATTTCCTTTAACACCGTATAAACTACAAAGCTGATTCACTGCTTTGTTGAGGTCATCAGACTTTTTCTGTCTTCTCTCCTCTCTTCTCTTGCTCTCCAGTGGTAGATGTCATGATTACTATGATTACTACTTTAGCCCGGTCAGATTGAGTTTCTATCAGGCAGCAATGTGGTTAGTGCTCCAGCTGACAGCTCAGAATGCAAATATTTTCATTTTTAAATTAGTGCCACACATTCGGGGATAACAGGAGGTGACATACAGTGTATGTGATCTATGAGAGATGATGATAGCATAGTAATTGACAGGCGACATCTTGCAGTACATCATTCTGCATAAATGCGTTTAACATTTTATAGCTCTAGGGCGATATACTTTCCTTTTCTGTAGATGTTAAGAATGATGTAAAGAAACATGTGAAAGCTGGGAAGGTATATCCAGCTTTTATAATGCAAACCATGAGTGTAAATACTATAGGCTACCTTTATTTGTCAGGTGAGTCAAAGATTTCCTTTCATTTATGCTGAAAGGTTTCAATTTCTTTATGCAAATGTGAAAGAAATTCAGTTTGATCAACGTAGCAGCACCACAAGTTATCTCCACACAAGATCATCGAGCATTTTCCTCTCCCTCGTGTCGTTCCTCCACTTCTCTGCAAACTGTTTGATCAGTTTGATTTGTTCAAACAGAATCCTGCGCTCTGTGTTTTCCGGGCCAACTTTCCACTCCACAGGTGGCATATCTCAGTGTCCTTTTCATTTATTTTTAACGGCAGGCCCCTCAGGCATTGGACTCATGATCCCTCTTCCCTTCGCACAGCCCGGTCCGCCGTCGTACTCTCCTCCTCGGAGGGTTGCCCGGATGGTAAGGGTAAATGGCTTGAAGTTAGGGGTCGTTCTTTCGTTAAGCACGATTCTCCGGCTGCTTAAGCTGCCTCCCTGCTCTGAGGGCAGGATGTCTCCTGAGTTAAGACTTCTGTGTCTGTGCTGCTGCAGGGCTCTTCAATGAACTAATGCCTAACGGATACAGGAGTCCCAAAGTGAGGCCAGTAGAGAGCTAACCTTCCAACTTTCAATGATATAGCAGATAGATGTGACTAAGACTCGCCTAATGAATAAAATCGATCTCTATTGCCCAAGAAAGTGGAAACATTTACCTCACCAAGACAGAATCAGCCAATTAAACATAAACAAAACAGAAATATCTAATGCTATAAAACATTTGAAGTACATGAAAAAGAAAAGAAAACAAATACCAGATTCTGCACAATGTTCAAAAATTGCTCTGACTGTCTTAGAAGACACCTTGTACCAGACTTCTTGGGATCATGCCAACAATTAACTCTCTCAGAAGGTGCAAGTAGGGTGATTGAAAACCATTGAAAACAAAAATCATTGGTACCCATCTACTGAGCTTAAGTGATATTGGAGAGAAGAGGTGCCTGCAAAGAGCTCAAAGAGTATTAAAAGACAATTCCCCCCCGCAGGCACAACCTGTCCATCCTACTGCCATCTGGAAAGAGATACAGAAGTGTCAGCTGCTGTACAGACTGAACAGCTTCTTTCCTCTGGCTTTGAGATTCCTTAATTCATGAACCACCCTCCACATGTTTGTGTGTGTTTTTTTGTTTTGTTGTTTAGCAATATGGGACCGCAATCTGGGTTTCGTTATGCAACCTTGTTATACATTGACAATAAAATAACCTTGTAACCTTATAACCTTGTCTCTTGTCAATAGTCAATACTGGTTCCTGTTAACAACTTTGGCGATCCCCTGACTTTTCCTCAAGCTCCACCAAGTCAACGTTTTCACTTGTCAAGTGGCATATCTCAACTTCTGCTAGATAGATTGGCTCAACATTTTGTAAAGACGTTCATGGTTCCCAGACAATGTATCCTTATGACTGTGATGATCCCCTGGCTTTTCCTCAAGCACCACCGAGTCAACATTTTCACTTTTCTAGTGAAATATATCTCAACTTCTACTGTATAAATTGGCTCAACATTTTGTAAAGACGTTTATGGTTCCCAGACAGTGTGTCCTAATGACTGTGGTGATCCCCTGACTTTCACTCTAGCACCACCCTAAGTTCAACATTTGTGGTTTTGAGGGAAATGTCCAAACAACTGCTGGTTTGATTGCCATGTCATCTTGGACAGACATATCCGCCTCAGGATGAGAACTAATAACTTTGGTGAGTTAGACGCCATCATCTGAACAAATACCTGCAAAAGTACTAACATGCGCAGAACTAATTAGTAAATGTTAGCATTCCAATTTGCTTAACATTATACATTATAATTGGTAAACATATCAGCATGTTTGCATCGTCATTGACTCAGACCTTTATGATGTGCAAGAAACTTTTTGGAACACATTTCAAAGGAAAATGTCATGGTGAACTTAAACAGATTATTTAAATGAATGAATTTATGAATGGAATAAACAGAGCTCAGTACTTTCCACAACTGGTGATGTCTCAGATGAATGTAGAAAACAAACATGACTAAGTGAGTCTATAAGTCACTGAATGAAACACTGGGGAACAAACGTCTTCTGTCCTCATTAGCTGTGTTTGATGAGCCCTTGTCTGCGGCACTGACACACAGGCACAGAGGTCGGTCTTTTTCGATACAGTACCGAGCCCCAGTGGAAAAGCCAACTGGTACAGCCGCCTCCAGTGCACGGACTCTACATAAAGTCAATACTTTAGCCACGAACACACAGGGATGCCTCTGTCTGCTGCTTTCTCTCTGCCAGCAGCGCGGTCCCCAGAGGGAAGCTGGGAGATTTGGTGGCCATAGAGATGTCATTGAACATACTTGCACACACAAACGTCCTATACATAGGTCATTCACATAATAGAGCATGAGCTCTTTAGCACGCTGACTGACGTGCACACAATGCACATACTGGGAAGCAAAGAGCTCTCCCTGCTGTTAAGTACTGGCCTCCCTGTGTGTGGATGTACGTATGTGTGTGTTTGCCAAGCTTGCAGGCGGAGGAGGCAGAGCAGCTTGAGGTTGGAACCGGGACAGTTTCCTTCGCTGTGCAGCCCCGTCCGCAGGCCGCTGCTGCACGCCCACCCACCCGCCTCAAAGAATGAGCCTTTTCCTCAGGAAGAGGCCGGGCTTTATGAGCACACCGCTGAGCTCTCGGAACTGCCAATTAGGCCGAGCGTCTCCAAAACTCTCCATCGCTGTTATTACACCCCTCAGGATTCACAGCAAGTCCTTACCCATTCACAGGCATACGCTCTGGCTCAAACAGGGTTCACACCAGTGTTTTAAAAATTAAAAATTGGTAACAAGCAATTCAGAGAGCTTTATTTCAGGGAACATGTATGAAAGAAAGTCTAAAGTTTCTTGTGAAATAACATAATTAATAAGACACCATGCATTTAGCAAGTTATCTAGAGGCTGTATTTGCAAGTGTACAGTATTTAGCTGGTAGAATATCGCAGTAAAGTCCACTGGCTTTTTCTGATGTGTCCCTTCAAGAAAAAAATCACTATAATAGAGCAACAAGTTTGACACATTTAAAGCCATTGTAAATTGTTTTTGCAATGATTTTCTACTACTCAAGATGGCATCCGTCTGTAGAAAGCCAACTTAACTTCTACACCTCACTGCCTGTTTTCTGAAAAAGAATCAAAAAATATCTGAATGAACGAGTATCAATGAATGAAATACCATCTCAGAACAGAAATTGGTTCAGAATACTGTGTTTGCCTCGTGCAGATAGTGAGTTCACACTAAATTATGTAAAGCATCAAACATCCTAAAGCTATCACCAAGCACTCATCAACTGCTCACAAAAGCTCTTCCCTCTTTCGGAACATTGTTTTTTTTTAATATGTCCAAGAGTTTTTAGCATCACTCCATTTGAATGATTTAGAAATCTCCAGAGACTGTCGGCCAGTTTTAAAGAGCAGAGTTACATTTCAGAACAGTCCTAAAGCCTTTAATTGTTGGGCTTTTCTTTCCTCCATCAAAGTTATTCAGATGAGCTTTTAATAGGAGCACTTGGGTGTATTACCCGAACAAAACCTCTGTGTGCTCTGCTCTCATAATAAAGTGGCTTATGGCTTGGAGAAATTGAACAGTAGGGGAAATGGCCTCATGAATGAATTAGCCGTCTGCAGCAGATTACTGCAGCAATAAAATAGCATGTTTCTCATTTCAAACCTTAGGACCACCTTCAGAGCCATGGGGGCATATCCCAGGATGGATTTAATCTGCTGTGTTGCATGTAATCCTTCACGGGTGTTTTGCAGAAATGAACTACGTTGTATCCTGAAAATGCCAAGTATTAGTGTTGCTTGAATATTTTTCCTCGTTGTATACACTGGCTTGAATCTGATATGTAAGTGCATATGAAAACAGGTGTTTTAGGCTTTGGAGTGGAGGAGAGTGAGATTAAAACTTAGTGGAGTGTCATAAAGGTCGAGAGAGGTAGATTCTTCCCTTTTGATGTTTCAAGAACGCTTCAAGAACATGTGACAAGTACCAGGATAATCTTTTTTGCATTTGGTGGCTATGGTAACACAAGCATGAAGGAAGGAAGGTACACATGAAACTTGTGAGCAACATAATTGCTCTCGTATTGTTTATAGCCAAATAACAACCGTGTGTACTATACCCTTCACGTGTGATTGTGTGAGAGATATGGTATTGCAGATACCTTAATTAGAGTGTGTCTGAAGGAGGCTGAGGTCTGTTTTTTGTTTTGTTTCCTCTATTGCAGTCTGAATAACGCCATCCATCTTTCCCCTTTTTTACGAGTTGTTTCCAAAAGGCCCCGCCACTATAAAGCCACAACTGTCTCCTATTAAAACACAAACTCTAAACCATGCGAGGGGGCCTGCCTGGAGCGCTTGGTGGTGCACTGTATGTTTCTCCAAGGAACACAAATGTCATCGAGCAAGAATAACAGCAATCATACCCGCCCCTCTTGCTCTCTCTCCGCGACTTTTCTGATAAGTTGTGAGGTCCAGGAAGCAATGAATAAACAATAGGGGAAGCAAATATTACATGCACAGCCCAGAGCCCAAACATGTAGGGCCGTTGTGCTTCCACATGTCTGGCCCCGTCACGTCCGTCCTGCCTTGTGCCTATTTGACAAATCCCATTCCGTGGACTGGGAGGGCCCTGCCTGATCAGGATGCATCACCTTCCATTATCAAAAGGATATAAAACAAACAAAAACCTGCTTTTCTCTTTTCTGTTGGTGAGAGGAAAAGATGATATGACGGAGGGATAGAGAGAGAGAAGGGACGATGAAAATAGGATGAGAAACAAAAAGTAATTGAAGCAGCTTGTAGCCCAGTGATCTGGAAACTCTATATTATTGCTTTTATGTCTCCTTCCATCTGCTTTTCCTCCTATGGCACTTCCACCGTTCCCTCAAGCACACCCCCGACCCCTCCCGTCCTCACCCATTGCCCTCCTCTTCCTCTCAGGTACATTTAGGCTAATGTACCATTTTATGAAATGGAATAAAAAAAAAAAAGCATGCACTGTCATCATGTCCTTGAATTTAGAAGCTACGTAAGCCACTGAAACGCTCCATCAGTAGTCAAGGCAGGGATACTGTGTAAAGCTATCGTACCAAAACATCCCCCCGTGGTGCAAATGTTCACCTTTGATTCAAGACAACTTTTTTTCTTTTCTTCTTTTATATCCTAAAGATTGCAAGTCTCCATTCTCACTGTGTGAATCTACGGGTGCTCCCATGGGACAGTAACAGGAGGAGGCAGATTATTGTAATAGCTCTCCCTGCCTTTTAGCCTTGTTTGTGCTCTCTCAAACATTAATCGCATTACGCCTTATTCCACTAAGGTAAAGCTTGTGTTGGCTGAGAGTGTTGGAATAATGGGAGCTGGAGCTGGTGGGGCACATGAGGACTTTTACTGTGAAAGAAGAGTAAAGACTTACCTGAAGGTTGGTTATGTGATATAATGTGACGCAGTAACAAATTGAAGGAAAACTGCATGAAAATCACCCATTACAACTTCTCGAGTAATTAGAATCACATCTTTAAAGAAGCACCTTGCTCTCAAACTAGGCCTCCTCAATAAAAGCTTTATTTTTTTCTCTGAAAATATTTTTGCCATAAAATTATTTATTTATGTGATTGATTTAATATACCCTGCTGCAAAGAGACACTGACCACTAAAGTGAACAGGAGGAACGAGGTCCTCTTGTGGGGAGAACAGTTCATATAAATGACTGACAACTTTAGGCAATTTTCCAACATATTGTGATCAACTGTAAAACAAAGAAAAGTAGGGATGATTAGTCCAACTTGTTAACACGCTTTCTCACTTAGAATAGCACGCAATAGAGATCTGCTGACTCTACCTCCTCTTCCACTCTTGTCACATACAATACGTAAGGCATCCTTCTTTTGCATAATTCATGTCACAGTGACTGGCTCTGTCACAGCCACGACCTTGGTGCTCCTCACTGCTGGCAAGGAGGCTCCTGGGAAATGGGCTTGACCATGGTGATGTTTCAAAAATTTAAGGAGCAAAAGCCTGCATAATTAGCCCAATCCACCAAACTCGGAGGCTTTGCATAGCTGATCATACCCGTTAACAGCTGCTGCATGCAGTTATTTCAACAGCAAAGCTATGATATAACCCTAGTCCGCCAATGGTAATAGTCAAATAAAGCTATTTTTACTCAAGTTTAGGCTCACAAAATGCTTTTAGCAGGTCTTGCTTTGGGCAAACGGTCACATTTTTGCAAGATAACATCAAGTGAAGCTTAAATTTCCAATCAAGACCCAGTTACTCCAATACCTTGTTGACCCTTCCATGGTCTTCTGTGGTTCCCTTCATCCCCTCTTGTTCCACTCTTGTTCTAGCAGTGGTTTTTGGCGCACTCGCTTAGTGTGTCTGGGCTCCAGACTTTGCACTCGGCTGACGGCGCTTGCGGTTGCCAGATCTGTCCACTGGTGTCATGTCAGAGGCCTCATGGACAAATTGCATCATCCTGAGTGCTTAAAGAGGCGACCCTTCCTTGCAGCAATGATATGCATATTGGAATGCGCAAACACCGCATGAATAGCGTGCCAGCTATAATATGTGCAGGAGCACAAGCATACATGTGCATGAGTGGGCAAAGTGACACATAGAAAGTAATTAGGAATGACCTGTTTTGATGTTAGATTGAATAGATAAAAGGTATGTCTGTGCTTGTTGTGCTTGTTTTCTCCAGAGATTGAATGAAAAGACAAGTAATAGCCTGGAATCAGAGTAGCCTCCAACCCCTCCTGGATGACAGGACTTCTTGTCAGATTCCCTCATGTCCCCTAGATTTGGGGTTATTGAGAGTGTCACTGTCTCTTGAAGTTTGTCCTCAGGAGTGTGTGTATGTCTGTGTGGGTGTGTGTGGGTGTGTGTGTGTGTGTGCACAAATGCGTTTGTGCGTGCCTTTGTCCAAGCCTTTTTTTCTGTGGGTCTCCGTGTGCTTATTTTCTTGACAACTGTGGTGCGTGAACTGTGTATATGTAGCTGTCCTGTCCACTCAAGGTTGTTGTCATTTGGGTTACCGTCTGGGACAGGTCAGTATAAGCTGTCACATCAATGACAAAACCAGCTGTAAAAACGAAAAAAAAACGAAACGAATTGCTATTCGTGTGAGAGCGACTGACTTGATGAAATCCCCCGACACCAGTAACACCATTAAGGTGGCGGAGTTGAAGCGCGGGATATTGCCTCGATATTGTTCTGTGTTTGGCGTGTGCGCTTAGTTTATTATTGGGGTTTTTGTGAAAGATTCTGAATGACATGATCTGATAGCAGGTGGACATCCGGAGTGCATGTATTCATTTGTACTAATAGGTGTGTGAATGCGGCCAGTTTTGACCAGTAAAATCTCTGTTATTTTTACCAATCCTTGCATGCACAAACAAGTTTGAGAGAAACACCCAATAAGGCAATAAAAAGTACGTCTATTTCATTAGATGGCTTTATCACCAATGAGTGTAAGGGGATATAAAAGGCTTAGTCCTGTTCTGGTGGTGGCCCTGCTGCAGATTGTCTTACATTATTTAGATGTGTGCACCTCTTTGTTCCTCTTAAGTGGTACAGGGAAATGGCAGGTGGTTGCTAGAATGACCTTATAGAGCGATAGGGATTCCATAGCCTTTCTTGTGCCTAATAGTCCTTGCTTTATGGAAAAGAGCATGGTTTTGCAATAGAATTAGACAGGTGAGATGCGTGCAATGCTTTCCCATCACTTTGCATTCCTGTCAAGGTAGAAAACTTTATGAGTAAAGAGATATTTCTCCTTTTGTTGATGTAGCACATGAGTACTTTTGTGCCACAGAGGGAGAGTTTCCTACATTTTCAATTTGAAAGTGAGAGGATTAAACCAAGCATGACAGTGGGTCCGGTAAAGAGACATTCACTATCATGAGGTCCCATGAGGCAGCGAACCCGGAGTTCATCTGTCGTCAGCCTGGCATTTCGCTGTCAGCTTGAGAAAAGCAGGTTTATTCGTTCCACTCTCTTTGTTCAAAAAGTGCCAAATGAATAATTGAGAGCTCCCTTAGGGTCCTGACCACAAAGGTTGACAAGCACTAATTTACTGGGAGCCTTTTCTCTGAGTTTTTGGCTTCATTATTGTTTCATCATAATGAGGTATTTAACCTTGTTTTACCTGCTTTAAAACTTATTTTATTGTTGCATTCGTGGCATATGCTTGTGTGTGAAAGATGAAAACAATATAGGGACCAGCTCTTCAAAGCATTCCTGTACAGCATCACTAATGGTCAAAAACTCCACAGGAGTTGAACAGAAGAGGTTCTGATACAGCTCAGGTACATTTTTGACTCTGTTCCGAGTGGCCACGCCCCGAACGGGCACATCACTGTTAGCCAAGTAATTCCTCTACAAGCCATAAGGCATCTTCCCTCTTTTAGCTGGCTTTCGTATAACTCTTTTATCGTTGTGCCTCTGATCTACCAAGGATTCCTCTGTCTGCATCTTTTTTTAGAAAGTAAGAAAAAAAATCCTTATTTCAGATCCGCGTTTCTGTCCTCTCCCCTCCCCCAGTCCCTTCCATGCGGTCCCTAGCGAGACATGCTGAATCGGGACCCATAATGAGCCTCTGTCTGCTCCAGCCGACATAGTGAGCTGTCTCAGACTGTGATGTGTCACTCTCTTTCTGTCTTTCTCTCTCCATCCGTCTGGTAAAGGGATTCCTCCTTAGAAATGCTTCCAACTGCTTGGGATGAAAGAGATTCAGACCTCCTCCAGTGAGGTCTTGTGGCCTAGACTTGTGTTACACACCCCATCACACATCCAAACAACAGTGATGTTTCCATCTCTCTGGCCTAACGTTGCTCTCTCTCTTTGTTTAGAAAAGGGAGATAACTGGGCGGGGGTGAAAGCGTGTTTAACAGTTTAACATCACCACTGTGGCTGCTGTACGTCACTGTGGGGATTTCATCATGAGCTCTCAAACATCTTCTAAACAATCGCAGCAAACAAGTCTGCTGCGTCTCCTGTCACTTTCTGAAGCTGTGCCATGCATCGCCGCAAGTTACTTAATTCAGACTATTTCAACGTGTGGTCCCCCGGTGCAAAGCCGAGTTTGTTTTTCATTAGGGTAAGTGAGGCAGTTGGCGAGAACACATGTGTCTGGCAGCAGCAGCAGGGACGACAGCCTTTTTTTTTTTTTTTTTTTTTTTTTTAAATCTGAAGTCATCCAAAGCTACTGAGAAATGTTTAATGGGTTGGTGATACTGTAAAGGCTCCAGAGGCAACGTTGTATCTTGGAATCGCTCTATAAGTTGAATAACTGATCTGAAAACATTCTATTAACTCACACACAGGGCCATTTGCAGACCCGAGGCCATTTTTCCCAGCGAGCTTGAGAAGTGTAGTGAAGTGTGAAAGCTGTTGTTGAACTTGGGTGTTATCCAGAGAACTGGTTTTTCAGAGCCACCGCAAAATGTTGGTGAGACGCGCTCTGGTGCAGTCCCATTTAAGTCCACAGCAATTGTGAAAGACTGAACGCTGATAGTTGAACAACATGATTGGTACTTGACGCATTAATGTCATTCGTCGTTGTTTTAAACACGCCATTTGTTGAGATGTACACGTTAATCAGACACAAATTATAATTCGCTGTGGGGTTTTTTGCAGGGAAATCACCTTTTATGGCAAATGCTTGCTGTAAGAGTAAAGTGTTGTCATGGATACGTGTCACACATCAGCTCACGGTTTTGAGGGATTGTAATGTGGAAAGAATGCACTGGTACTAATCAACCCGCCTCGATCAAGAAACCTGCCTGGGTACAAGTATTTACCGAAGTGTGAAAACACCCTAAGTTGCCATCAAAAGTACAAATAAGGAATCGTAAAAACAGTTTATAGGTTTAAATCTGGATATTTCTACCTGCTAAGACACAGGGAGAAAACTAAACATTCATTTTCATTACTGAGCTCTGAATGCTCAGAAAAGGTGTTGGCACTTCTGCTCCTGTAAGGCTTTTGCCCGTTGCCAATAGTGATAAGTTCTCATCAATCATCCATCGACCAGGATGAGAGAGGTTATTGTACACTGATGCACTCTGTATTTGCTCTATGATGCATTATATCATATGTATTGATCCTACACACGATGAATGGCAACCAAGGATCATCGGCAGCACAGAATGTATAGAGAATGGATTTTTTTCCCTGTTTGAATAGCATGTCCTAAAGCCTTGGTCCTTTTATAACTGCGCAGACTTGTTCAAGTGTATTCCACATTATAGGAGAACTATTCAAGGCCTATTATGTCCATGTAGTAACAATCAGGGGATTGTAGTCGTCCAACAGTGGGCACATTGTTTAAGAGCAAATTTAAACTATTCCCAAAAGGCTCATGGTGACTCCACAGTATTAAAAATAAAGACAGGCGCAGTGGAGCAATCAGATTTTCCTTTTACATCCAACATTTTGTCGTTTTTTTCATAGTTTTTTTTGCCATAATCTTTAAATGTGCTTTCATCTTGGGTGGAGTCAGTGAGTGCTTCCCACATCCTCATAATCTCCAGAAGATTTGTATCTCTCTGACATGTCCAGGAGCGTTTTTCCATAATTTTGGTAAGAAAATGAATGTTGACTTTAGTAAACACAACATACACCATACTTCCCTTTTTGTTTTTGTTAGCCGGCCCCGCCCATCTGAGAGTGACAGTCAGGCTGTGGTGAATCCCTTTCAGTAACATTTTCTACTCTCATGCTCAAAAACGCAGAGAGGAGACACACACACACATGCTTTTATGGAAATTTGCAAGCAGACATACTGTCACACATACACTTGAGTGCACACAAAGAAGTGAAAACAGCATAACTCCCCACATCCTGTTTAACGAGCTCCCATCCAAACCGTAGCGAGTGTTTGCATTGCGACCACAGAAGCCGTATGAAGCCTCAGATTCCCGCACTTATCTAACCACGCTCTGCTCGACCTAGCAGCCTCCGCCTCTAAACATTCCCCCTGATACGACATCACCGCAGCCCTGAGATCTGCTCCACAGCAAACAGGGCTCAAATACAGTCTGGCAGATAGATATTGCATGCTTTTTTTATTATTATTATTTGCAGCAATGGATGTTGATTTCTTGGTACAGTCGGCTCAGGACCGAAACTATTAATTATTTTCACAATATTACGAGAATTAATTGAATATTTGGCTGAGAAGATTTGTTGCCATTAATATAAAAGAAATGATGAACAATTATTGGTTCCCACGAACAAATTGCATAATATTTCAAAGCAATTAAAGCCATCATTAAAAATGGACAATGATGAAGTCACCACCCACACACATCATGTCACATACATGGCTTGGCAAAAATCTGCCCGCTAGCTGTTGGGCTTTTGCCAGCGTCCTGCAGCAGCTAATGCAGCTACTTTTGAATTGAAACGTATCAACATCGAAAAAAGATTGGAATGAATTTGAATAGATTTGCTTGTATTTCTAAAATTCCTCCAGCAATCGCACGGACCCCTAACTCGACTTTTTGCAGGATTTGGATTTGAATGCAATGAAGATATTAATGGATGTGTTTGTAGAGAGAGGACCAGGATCTAAGCCGCTAAGTGTGGCAACAACAAAATGCCACGGTGCTCCTGAATGACATACTGGCACTGGCGGAGACATTAGGCAGCCTCATGAGAGAGAATAATTCACCAGTGTGGAGCCATGCAACGGTGGCCACCTAACTTTCAAGCCTCAGCCCAATCACATCTGTACCCCAGCCCCCTCATCAGCATGCATTATTCTTTTTTTTGGTGTCTGTTCACATTGGCTGACGAGCGCCGTTTGGTTTGCATAGCCTGGAGCTCAAACCACATCACACACACAAGCACACACACACTTTTTTTCTTTCTCACCCTCATGGCCTCTCACTGTCGCACGGGCTGTTAACAGTGTTTTCAGAGTCAGGGAATGTGAAAATATTCAGTGAGGAGCAGCGGGGGGAGGAGGATGGGGGGAGTCAGACTAAGGGGGTGGATCTTGGGATGTGCGACTGCGACACCACACACTGACTGGCGGCGTTGGCTGATTGCATCTGGCCATGACGAAAGGTTAACAGGCAGCAACCTCCGCCCCCCCCTCTGTCCGATGTGACACGACGCTCTCTCCACTCCCGTCGCTCCGGCTGTGAGGCGTCGCTCTTTCACGGTTCGTGAACTCAGGGGGAGGGGGGGCCATCGGAGGGATCTTTCACTTTCTGTTGTGTAGGACATCATATAGAGTGGCAGAGCAAAAGAGGACCCAATTTATTATTTCTGGATTTTTACGTGCCCCTTTTGATCTGTCACACAAAGATTCATTCATGCATGAAGGAACACACACAAGCACGCACACACATGTGGCTGTAAACACACATTCGTGCACATGTATATCACGCACACTTGCATAATGTTCTTGGTCACCATTCCCCCCAGATGCATTGTCTCCCCCTTCAGAGAGGACATTAATAAGAAATGAGTCCCTTTTTGAAGTTTTTTGCTGTGGGCTGTCAGATCTGAACTGACATAATCATCCCCAAGAATAACACCTCCTCCCACCTTTTAACATTTCACTCACCGACATTCAGCCTCCCTCTGTGCGTAAGGAGACTGTGCTCAAAGGTGTCCTCTCAACGTGGGATCCAAATGGCCTTAATCCAGTTCCTGAAAACATACACTGTACCCCCACACTTCTGTAATCCTTTGTAGGTTTTCCCTTTTTTTTTGCCCAACTGCATGCACTTTGGCTGAATTACAAGGAAGCAACACTTCTATTTTTTTTTCCGGCCTTCCTGCACCAACTGCTCCCTTGACTTTGAATGTTTGATGCATTCACATAATTTCATTAGGGAGAAAATTACAACATCCTTTTATCATTGCTCATATTTAACTGGATGTAAACTAACATTGTAGGCTAACTAATTTTTTTTAACTCTTCATTTTTTTTTGACAAATGATCAAGTATTGTTTCCATTGATCTGGTTGTTGCAGCTCTTTCCGTGCCAATTTTTTTAAGGAAGTTTAGGATATTGCATAGTTGGCATAAATGTCCCAATTACAGCAAGCTAGAGGACAGATGTGATGCTTGACTTTTATAGCCTTAATGATATGACATGAACGCAGCAAGTTCCCCCCCACCCTGAGTTGTTATCGATGAACAGCACATGTGTGAAGTTCAGTCTGTCAGCTCTGTTAACGCAGAGAAGCCCTGTTAACCTCTCCATCACCCTGAAGAACAGGGGTGATTCCAGGGTCAGTAGAGATCTGGGGCCTTCCCCTGAGATCTTTTAATAAGTCTGGGGTAACACTTCAATTGACACACACACACACACACACACACACACACACACACACACACACACACACACACACACACACACACACACACACACACACACACACACACACACACACACACACACACACACACACACATCACACTTTTGATCTTCAGTAGCATGCTGTGAATCCCCCCTGGTGTGATATATAGTTACTGCCCCTCTCTCCTCTTTTTTTTTTTCCTTTCCATGCTCCACAGTGTGATTGGGGGGTGAGGGGTTTCCTGTCAGGTCACAAGTTCCGTTGCCAAACTGCAAATCTAGAACTGATGTAACATACCTTTCATCCAAGGGAATTCATACAGTTAGTCCAAGGAATCCTTATTTATTTTAAATTCATTTTAAAAAGGGCATTGGTAGCTTAACCAGTGTATCTTAAGGGGATTTTTGTTGACTTATGAGCACCTCATTTCCATTTTCTCACCATTTTTTCTCATATGTTTTTTATAAACAACGGCTTTGTTAGAACTCTCAGTATCACAGGAGGACATTGTTTACTGTGAACTGAGGTGATAAGTGTGCTCTTGCAGAAACAAAAATCTATAATTTACTGGGAAACCTTCAGTGTAATTATGTACTCATGAACACAGATAGAATCTTGACTATTTTTTGAATAAAATAATAATAATATAATAACTTTATTTATATAGCACCTTTTAAAAACAAGGTTTACAAAGTGCTTCGACAGACAAGCCAGCAAAACAGTGCAAAATAATGTATTATAATAATAATGGTTATATCCATTACAGTCAAAAATAAACTTTCCAGTAGTGCAACAACAAAATAAGAATATATACACACATCCACATTGTCAGAAGCCAGTAGATTCAGAGAATTGCCTCGAAGACACGCACACTCGTACCATGGTATGTCACATCGCTGCAGCAATCTGATGGATGAAGTCAGACTTGGCATATCTTTCCCCTCCCCTCATACCCCCGGCTCATTTCACACTTTCCAGCTTCATCGCCTCTCTGTCAGGCACGTGTTAGACTGGGAGAAAAGATTCACACCCCCTCTTCTTCTGACTGAATGTGAGGATGTGGCGTTCCCACCTGTGTCACCATGTACTTGGTAAACCTGTAAATTATCGGTATGCTCCTACACCGTCTCCAATAAGACAAAATATGCTGATTTCACTTAATTACGAAATTGCCTCTCATTCTGATGCACATTACTGCCCACACACACGTCAAGTTGGATTCATTTGAGCATCCCTTGGTCTCTGTGAATGTTTGTAACACATATACACCAAGGCACACCATGTGAACATGCCCATCTGTAGGCGCAGATGGAAACACTTGTTCTCACACATACTGTATGGGCCATACAGCCCACACACGCATCAGAAAGGCCAAGTTTTGGAGTTGATTTTTTTTTTTTTTTTTTAGCCTTTACTAAACTCTGCTTGTTAACCCGCTGATGCGCAACGTTGGTAAAAAATGGCACATATACTGTATATTCTCAATGGAATTTTAAGGGAACCTTCGATTTGTTTACATATTTGCATTGAGGAACATATTATATTTCGGACCACTCACCTCATGGTCCTTGTTCACCGATTTACAATCTGCCTTGTTACAACCATCATGACACATGGAAGTTTAATTGTACTTTTCACCTTAGAATGCATCATGTTCACATGCATCATTATGTAAAGATTGTGGTTCTAGGGTAAGAACAATGTGAGTATAGAATTTTCTTAAAATTTACTCAAACCAATTTATCGATCATCAAAATAGTTGGCCATTGAGTAAATCATTTACACATTGGCGATTGTTGGTTTAAAACTATAAGATTAATTAAATCAGTTGTCTTTAAGGTTGTTTTAATCATTATTCCATTGATTGATGAATTGACATCTCAGCTTTGTGTGCCCTGCCTGATTATGTTACACTTACATTTCATTGTTCATTGTTGTATTTTGTAACAATTTTCACTTAAAAATAACTGACTAGGCAGAGGAAAAGTTAAGCATTATTTGTTTTATTCCGAAACAGTTCCATCAGTAATGTGCACATGGTATTATATAAGTCTTCTACTATATCTCTGACTGCTCTTCAGTTAGTGTTTTCTGATGGTGCAACAGTTCCCGGCCAGAAGAGATACACTACTCTGCTCCAACCGTCTTTCTGTGCATAAAGACTGGAGGCCTATCTGTTAGTCCTTTGTTGATTGTCCTGACTTTGATTGACACATTCTTCATACTTGTGGACAGCCCACGTCAATCCTGTTACATTTGGCAAGTACAGGGCTTTTTCACAAATGCGTTTACATGTAAAGAATGAATGTAGCGCTGACCCACAGACAGGCGCACAATGAAGGTCCATGTGACCTATATGGTTAGTGTCTGTGGTCCATGGATACCTACATCCCTTTACATGGAGCCATATGCAGCCACGAGGCAGACACATTGTATTGTCCTGATCCTCTGAGCTCATGAATAATGTAAGGATGAGGTAAAGAAGAATATTTGTGCGGATATTCCGGGATGTCTAAAGCCTTGAGCTGCATTAAGGCAGTTTTCACATTCAATCTGTCATTTTCATTCCATTTACTGTGGTTTCCTTGCAAACAGCAGATCTTATTCATGACTTGCCAGCAGCATAAATTCTTGAAGAAATCTTTGTATATTTAAGCATGTTTGTGGACTTGTTGAATAACTCCATAAGGCTCCAATTTATGGTGTATAAACCCCATTTTAGACATAATATAAAGCTTGTTTTCACTTTTATTTATACATTTGGTTAGATATCTGGATAATCATTTTACCATTATCCTGAAATTAGAGCCCATCAATGGTTAAAACAATGCATGACAGACTTTTAACTCTGATTTCTTCCTTTTCTTGTTGGCTATGGTCTCTTGTTTTGTTGGATGTGATGTTTTTATTGAACATCTTCAAAACAATCTTCTTGCACGGCCCTTTCTCGGTCAGCTCACTGACAGATCTTATTCCATTTGTCAGCTCTTTGTGGAACTGTAATTGGCATTTCTCTTCGTACAGAATTGTAGGCCTCACCATCAATGATTATTATTCAGTTCCACATTGCAGTTCTCCTTTGTAGTTCCCTCTTCTGCAAATTCATTAAAGTCTGGAGGATTATGATTATGTTCTCCGTTGAGTAATATGGTGTAATTCATGATAATTAAGTTCCAATGAAAGCACTTCCAAATTACGAGTTATTGGGATTCATGGATAGCCGCATCTGGTTTAGATTTAAAAGACTGCTGCATTTTTTTTAGAAATCAAGTTTTATATATTATTCTGAATTTTTCTTTTATATTCTAGATTATTAAATCCCAACTGGTATGGTCACTGTGCATGGGGTTAAGCTCTTACCTTAATTATTTGTAAAATATTCCAAAGCTTAAAACTGAATATCCATATATTTTATGTAAGAAAAGCAAACATGCTCTTTGCACCCTAGATCCACAACCACACAACCTCAACTGTATCAATTTTAGCTTTTGATATTATTTCAACATTTAGGTGGAAGGTTGGAAATCTGCCTTGATAGTTTAGATTTCTCCCAGTTGCCTTGTGCTCCTCTTCATCAGTCAGCAGCACAAGGTGTCCCACAGACAGAGTCCTAATAGTAGCATAGTGAAAGGGGACATGGCCTCTAATGGAAGCCCTTTGTTCAGTTGTCACTTTCACTGCTCCCATGGAAACATCCTGCTAGCCAATCAGACGAGCCCTCTGGGTAGCAGCCACTGTGTTTCCTTCACTGCTGGTCTAAAGGCATATATCACACTGAGCTATCTTAAATGTCTTCTTATTTCTCACCCTCCTGCTATCTTTTTCTCTCACTCAGCAATTGGTTTACCATGTTTGACATATTTCCTTGTTATGCTGTTAAATTGTCGAAGAAAAATAAGTGGTATGTCATACAATAGAGGAGAAATGGTATTTACAACGTTGCCTCCCAATGTATACAACACTGAAAGCAAAGCTGTATTGTTGAGGCGTCAAGATATACTGTGGTTATGAATGGAATAAAAGCTTTATCCTTTTAAAATGACATCATGTTTTGGATGCCAGGAGTCAAGGCTTATCCTCTCCCTGAAGCTGCTATGAATACCACTTGACTTTCTAAAGATGAATATAAAGGTAGCTATAGCTACATGCATCTCTCCCACTGGGTAAACATTGTGTTGTGTGATAAGGGTTTTAGAGAGAAGAGAATATTGGCTGAGTTGATAAGAAGGAGTGGAGAAAAAAATCCTCTGTATCTCTGTACCCAGTTGGAGTATAAAGCACCATTGGGACTCTGTAGAATTTAACTTCTACAGATACTACTTCTCTAAAGACTGGGGAGCAGGACTTACAGTCAGACCAGGGAAAATATTCTGCTTGTGTATAAAAAACAGACACCAATAAGCTGTGCACTCTGGAGGGGCTTTTGATTGTGCATTAGTGCTCACTGCAGGCATGGGCATATAAATGTTAGTAACAATTATTTTAGTTAATGTTGTGCTGGCTGATTTGTGAAATATCAATGGTGGTAATATAAAGCCTCTGTGTAGAATTGACCCTTCGCTAAGCCCCACCCCCCGCTGCTACTCCACCAAGCTGTCAGAGTTACCACGGAGCAGACACTGTCACTGACTGCACTCCCTGAATAATATATACATTTTTTGGGAAAACTAAAAACACATTTCAGAGAGAAGCAGACAGAAGAGTCGACAATACATGTTTGATGGAAATATCCAGGATGTCAAACTAATTCAGCAGTGAATGAAGTTTAAATAGGAAAAAGACAGAAGCTTAAGATCACAGTGTAAAATTCAACAACCACATCACCTGGCGACTAAGATAGATGACGATGGAATTATTGATAATTAAATCAGATGTTTGATTTAATTAAGACTTTGTAGAATTCGGTTATTAAATGGCCAAATTCCTTAATAGATTTATCTTTAGAGAGAAAGATTGTAATAATTCAATAATAATGAAGTGTCTGATAAAATGAAAATTAATACATTGTGTTTTAGCACCTCCATAAAGTTGACAGACCTACAACTGACAGATTGAAAAAGGAGCAGTCAAAATCAACAGGGCAGGGGAAGAAATTATCCTGATTTTATGTCCTTAAGCTTGAAAACAGTTGGGTCCTACATTTCCCATAATGCAACCATTAGCATCTTTTCATTAGACTCACATCTTTTAAATTCAATGCCCTGAATAATGATTAAAACGGTCTGTGTCAAATTGGTTGAATTGTGCTTTGATAAAAACTATGATGTGATGGTTTACACCCCCCCTTCCCCAACTTCCTTATCTCCTCCAGCAGAGTGGTGTGGGCAGACCTCCCTCCCACAGGCCGGCTGGATTACGCATGTTGGTCTAATCCCATTCATTCTCTCAGTGCTTTCTGTCAGACAGACATGTGCTGGACCATCATGTGCCCCAGTCCCACACATGCAATCACACACACACACACACACACACACACACACACACACACACACACACACACACACACACACACACACACACACACACACACACACACACACACACACACACCAGTCGCACAGACAGGCTCAGGTGCCTTTGTTTGATAAGGACTATGCGGAAGTATTAGCCTCATCAGTCCAGTCCCACCACATCATGAGAAATCCAGCTTCATCCCATGATCCCCAGGCCGTCCTTATCACCACAACCTGCTCCAAAGCCTTAAACCCTTGTGTCACCACACGCTCCCAGTAACAGCTTTGGGTGAGGGATCATCTCTGATGCGCACACTAGGGCAGATAAATCTGAAACCAATACAAAAAAAACGTTGTTTGGCTGCGTTAAAATACCAAAAGAATAGAAAAATGGTTTCTTCTTGTGCCTCTTTGTGCGTTACAGCCGTTATCGGCTGAGGAGTTGAGAATCTGTCTGGATGGGTCATTTAAAGACAGGACAAGTCTGTCTGGAAACTCATAAATTATCATAAATAAATAAAATCATATTCAATGGTTTACTAATCTCTTAAAGGTCCAGTGTGTGGGATCTATTAACAGAATTATGTTTTCATTAGTGTATAATGTGCAAGGGTGTATTAAGGCCATTGTAGGAAAAAAATCTATATAATTACAGTGCTTAGGGAGGGGGGTAATATAAAAAACGAATTTCGTCAATTTACGAGGAAAAACAATTTAAGTGGCAAATTTACGAGGGAAAAAAAATGATACATTTGAGAGATTATAGTCGTAAAATTCGGAAAAAGAATTGTGGAATGCATAACTGTTGTAATGCCAGCAACCATCTGAATTTTGTTGCTTCTAAGTTACCTTCCAGAGATATTATTATGGTAAGGCTGGCCTCTGGGTGATGAATATACATGTTTTCTTTGACGTTCTTTCTGTGATCTTTTAAGAACTTCAATGAATACTTATATTGTAGAATTTACAGTGAAGTGGAGAAAAACAACTTAGTTTTTGACTACAATAAGGCTTGTGTCTTTTATTTCACCACAGCTAAAACTAAAAAACAACCGTTATGAAAATGTTACTGCAAAACACTGCGTTACCATAGTTGCTCACTGATGCTCTCAAGGGCCCGTGCCCATCTATCGCTGTGTCAGTGTGAAGGGAAAATAACACAGAAAAAGGCACATAACATAACCGCTTGTGTTGAACTGCAAATTATGGTGAATTATGCCCTTGGAGTTTGCTGGGGGGAGGAACAACTGGAATGCCCTACTAGGCCTGCCGCTCTTGCGTTCCAGCCTCGGATAACCAGGATGAGAATGGATGGATGGATGGGGGAGTCCGCTACAATATAACAGGCTATAATAGCTACTCTGTGGCTCAAGTGGAATCTGTGGTGTGATGAGGTTGATTCAACCTTGTAAAGAGAAGCGGTACTTCAACAAAACCAAAAAATATATAAATGTATGACTTTGTAGTCCTCGCAAATTCGTGACAAACACAACACCGACTCTAGAGAGGGCCTCGTGCATTCTTTACTTTACCTGAAGGCCACCTTAGTTCTAAGACACACTTGGGTGAGAGAAGGGGTTTTCAGTTGGTTACACTCTCCAACCTCACCGCTAGATGCCGCTTAATCTTACACAAAGGAGCTTAAAGAGGAAATAATGATCGAATCAACCCATCTGGGTTAGATGCTGAATGCCCTCTGTTAAACTGCAAGCATCTCAATAAGAGCTATAAAATCTATCTCTGGTGTTATAAATACCTTCATAACACCCATTTCAACGATTAAAAAGCTACGGCATGTGTCTCTGAAAAAGGTAATGAGAAAAATAACAGCTCCAGAGGATTTATTTTGTGTATTTCTTGCAAAAAAAAAAACTGCACTGTTTGAAATTAAGTGTGTTATATTTATTCCCCTGACAAGAGATTGTCCTGGTAGTGCAGTAAAAAATAGAGAGAGCGAGAAGGAGGGTGAGAGATAAGAGATGATTTATTCAACTTGCGTCCCTCCCAACTATCACTTTTCCTTTTGGCATAAGGTGGTGTGTTTTTAAGTGGTTACTTTATCATTATTACATTGCTTTTTTTTCTTCTAAATATTGGTGCATACTTGTTGTCTTCTGGGAATTGACCTAAATCATAACTCCCTTTGCTTGTGCCAGTTTTCTTGCAGTGTTAGACCACCCCAGCTGAAAAATGAGGAGCATAGGCTGTGTAATAACTAATGGATTGGCTGACGGCAGCAGCTGTTTGCTGTGTTGTGCTGTATGGCAACCTGACCGTAACTGCTGTGTAAACAGCTAGCAGACAAAACAAATTATCGGTCTGGCGAGCCTAAACAAAAAATTGTGCAACACAAGGAGGTTCACAGACCGACATGATGCAAGGTATGCACTCACATTTGTACATACGACAGGACACTGCCCCATGTGCATTTTGCAGCTGCAAAAAACATTTAGCTTGGCTGATAATATGGCCAAATAGAAATGTATCATCCAAAGACTTGATGTTCAAGAGTGTCATACACCTGTAATATGCTATATTGGCCCCAGTAATAAAGACAAAAAGTCAACAAATTAAAACAAAAAATCTTCGTCTGTTCCCCTCAAGTGAAAGAAAGAAATCTAAATCTTTCTTGGTGAAGGAGGATACTTTCTCTTTGCCTATTTGTGAGGAGCAAAAGATAGCTGACTCAGCAGTGAAAGACTATGGTCATCCTAGCATTGAACTTGACGATAAATCAAATGCAACCATTTAAACTAGTTTAATTCCAATAAAAATGCAACCTCGGGTTTGTGCAACAAAGACCCAAAAAGATAGATAGTTTGTGCTCACTCTCTGTGTTGCACAGTAATCCACTGTATAAGAGGTTAAAAGTTTACCATAAGCAAGGAATTCATTTGCCGTTTTTTGGGGGAGGAACAGCAGTGGACAGAATAATCCAATATATGATGAAATATGAATACGAAGTTAAAACCATGACCTGCTGGTATAGCAACAGAAAAAAAAAACCCATAACAATTAGGCTTCATCCTCTGGAGACCATGCACATCTGTGCAGAATTTCATTGAAATCCATTCAATAATAGTGGACTGACCATCAAAATCACTCAGTTCTGACACTAGCATTGCTAAAAATGAAGCCAGGAATACAAAATAATTCTGCCAATAAAGAATACATTTGCACGTTTTTTATAATATCCTCCATCATACATTAGTATGTCTGAAGACCCCATTTTACAGACGACATCTGCTTGCTTCTGTCTAATCCAGGGATCCAGGTTTCTTCGTAAAACAAAAGAGCATCGAGGCACATTACAAACATTTTGGATTCCAGTTGCTCTTTTTGTCTGTGAATCAGACCTAATTGACACACTTTGCTTCACTGCACCAAATCGCCTCCTAGCGTGTTTCCTATACAGCTGTTTGTGTTTTGCGTTTCAACCCAACCACAAATGACATTAAAACAGTATGCCTAATGACACATTTTGTCATAGATTTCCCCGTGCGAGCCTTTGCCCATGCTGCTGATTAAAATGTCAATGACGGTCCAATAGAACGGCTCGTAACAGCTGATGAAAGATGTTAAGAATATGACACAACACTCTGGAACTTTGTATCGCAGCAGGAGGCCCAGGCCCTTCTAGCATGAAAATGTCAAACACATGTTTGGGAAGAGGCAAAAACAAAACAGAAAACTGGGCCAACCAAAACACGCATGCAGTCATGGATCGTTACACCCATGCATGTGCACACATACACGCTTTTTCATTTCCTCTATTTTTGTTTTAGTGGAGCCCTTTCAGCACTTACAGGAGGAGGGGGTGATTTCTCTCAGCAGTGTGTTGAGATCATGAGTAATAGTGCAAGAAATTGACCCGCTGCTTTGTTGTCGAAGCAGCAATGGACAGATTGTGTGTCTGATCTTGGCTCATTTCTAACTGCTGGGTAACCTGCAGCCAAAGACCAGAGATGCTCTCTAAGTGATAACCCACCCTTTGTAAAGGTTTTATAATGAACATTGGCCCTGCAGATGAATTTTAGCCATTTGTGATTTTTTTATTTTTGTGTTTTTGTTGGCTCAGCTCTCGCTTTCAATCACAGTTGCATTTTCAACCCATTGTGAGTTAATTTTACGCTCTGTGATCAACCTCTGTGTTTTTGTGAAATGCATCAGCTCAAGAATTCATCTACATGGGGAAAGGGTTGTTCTACAGCACTTGTTCACACTCTTTGCTGTTTTGTCCCTAAAGAGCTGTTTTGTTCAAACGTGTGTGAATGCAGGCGTCATCCTTGATTTGCTCAAGTTGTCCTGCTGCCATCACGCTCGCCGTGACGGCCCTCTAGTCTTGTCATGCATTTTTTACGGTGTGCCTGCAGGATGGAATTAGAGGGTGGACTAAAATGTGAGAGGGGTTTATTTACTCACCTCTGTGATTTAACCCTGTTGTCTCTCACATTCATCACGTCACAGCAACACCCAAACCTTTTATTAACATTTAATTGAACTCTCACCTTCTCCTCTTACCAATCTTCAAGAAATTACTTTTGACACCTGTTGTAAGGGGGCTCTCACACAAACACCCCAACTCTTGGTATTTGATCCCCACATAGACATTCAACCTTACATGCGATGCAAGTAATTAATCAATTTGTGCATCTTTACTCTTTACTATAAATTGTTTTAAAACTGTGAATAATGCACTTAACAAGAGACCAAGGTGATGTCTTCAATTTAATTGTTTTGTGAGACCAACAGTCTAAGACCATAAGATTTTACCCTTACAATAGTAATAAATGGCGAACATTTGACCTTTTTGCTCAATAGGAGTATAAACGATCTATTAAAATTACCATAGTGTGAACTTAGTTTTGTCCCCGCTCAGTGGAGGGAGCTCCGTCTGACTCCCACTGCTGAGTCATCAAATGCCTGCGAGTTTCTTAACCACCCCGACACTCTTTAAACCTCCCACCCTCTTTCTCAGCCTCGAGCCCAAACACAGCGGTGATACTCTCCACACAACGCCTCCTCATCCATTATGAATGGGCTGGCTTTGCAACAAATAAGCTGTAAGCACAACAATCATAAGCGATCTGATACAGTTGCTGCCCAACGAAGCAGCATCTTTTTGTGCTGTTGTTGTTTGATCTGGTCCTAATTTATAAGGATTATAAATGCTGCTTGGCTCAGACAGCTTAAATGTAGATTCCCTCAGCAGTGAAGCGGAGCTATTCACACTGTCAACCTCTTAACCCAACCATTTAGCTTGGTTTATGGTGACAAGAATTGCTGAGCACAAAGAGAGTAAATCAATGACATACGTAATCCTTCTGTTCTATAGTTTACGGTGCAGTCACAACGTATTGAGACGTTTTAAGTTGTTTTCACTGAACTCCAGCACAATGAATGTGAAGTCTGGAGTTTAAAGTGATGCATTTCAGCTTTAGTTTGAGGGTGTCGCAAATTCATGTGAGATGAGATTCAGGGGTTTGGAGTCATATCTTGGACTTTTTACCAAATTCATCATAGAAAATATATGCAGTTACATTCTTTGCAGTGAATGATTGCGGTCATATCATATTTGATGATATTATGCCTGGCCAGTGCAGCATATGTGTTTCACTTATTGCTTCTTTTTTTGCAAAAAAAATTCTCATCTTCATCCTCTTATCTAAACCTTTAGACACCTGGATAAGTTCTCTTAAGCCCCATCTCTACCAGAACCTGTCTCTTTACAGATATTGCATGCTCCACACGGTGGTGCACCATTGATCTGTGTGTGTGTGTGTGTGTGTGTGTGTGTGTGTGTGTGTGTGTGTGTGTGTGTGTGTGTGTGTGTGTGTGTGTGTGTGTGTGTGTGTGTGTGTGTGTGCTCATGTGTTTGTGTGCGTGTATGTCTTTGTGCGCATGCCTGTGTGTAAGAAAAGCGTGCACACTCTCGTGCACAGCACATGTGAATGTGTTCCGGCTGGGTGCATGCTGATACACATATGTACCAACATCCTTGGTAGTCACGCCTAAGTGAGCAAACCCATGTATGTTGATTTGCCGTGAAATGGGACAGGTCATGGACATGGCTGCAGCGCATTGGCAGGTGTTGACCAGGCTGACGCGATCTATGGAGTACAATTTGCACATATTAGCCACCGTTGCCCTTTTTCCTTCAAGGAGCACAGGTTCAGATCAAATCAATGTCCGAGGTCCTAAAGCTAAATAAGCTCTAAAATGGATTTGTAGGCACATATTTACATCAATAATTCATATTGATGATTGTTGGAAATGTATGGTAATCTGACCAACTTTTTTTTCCTCTATTCATTTTTAACACAATTATTCTTGATGTTTAGCTAACCCGCAGTTTCAATCAGCCGTGACTGTGTACATTTCCTGCGTGGGCTGAATGCCCTCTGTTGGTTTATTGCCATTTTTGCCTGGCACTGATGGTAAAAGTGGTCTTTGGGTTAGCAGTGGCACTCTCTCTGGCCCTCAGGCCAACCCGGAGGCTTTTCTTGTCTGGACATATGCAGTGAAATCCCTTGTAATCAAGCAGCTTGAAGGTCTGCTTTGAGGGGATTTGGTGCAATGTGGCAGGTGCCAATCTGACTGCAATCAGGATTTGCGCAGGCCCGGCTCCTGATGGCATACAGCAACTTTAACACGAGCTTATGCTCTGACACTAATGGCGGTCATTCATGCGATTTCCTGCTCACAGTGTGTCATAGGCGAGGTACGCATAACCTATTAGAGATGTACAGTGTTTCACTCAAAACACATCCCATGACATTTGGGTTTGGGCTGTGTTTTAAACTTCCACCTTTATCCAGGAGGGCAGAATTATTTACACATAATGTTTTCTGGTAATGTTATTTATTTATTTTAGAATTGTATTTATTATTTTTGCATCACTCTTAGGTTTATGACTATGGATAGGTGTTGTGATCATATGGAAGTCTTTATTGTCAGTGAGGCTTTTATCCAGTAATATCTTATTCAAATGATTCATTGCTTGTTTTAGCCTTTTTTCCCTATTTACCATTTCATGAATATATTTTTTTATTTCGGTTGCAATTTTGTACGTTTTAACACTTGTCCTTAAGTTATTTATTTATGTATCTTTTTTTTTTTCAGCACTTCACACAGAGCACCTTTTCAAAACTGCGTAAACAAATGAGTAGTACCCCCTTATTTGAATGCAGGTTGAATAATTAAAATAGTTATAATTCCCCCAGGGTGTCAACTAAGTCATGTGCATAAACCTCTACAGATGAAGCATTTTTGCTTTACTGTATGCTTCATATTTTAGACAAGTGAAATGTGTGCGTAATACATAAAAATAAACCGTCGAATGGAGAAGAAAATAAAGAGGCTGAGTTCAAAGTAAAAAACCCCGGAGAATAAGAGGAGGTTTGTAAAAGACAGAAACTCCCGGAGGCAGTAGGACAGTGGGACACACACACACACACACACACACACACACACACACACACACACACACACACGCACGCACACACACACGCGCACGCACACGGTCGGGCTCATCCGTCCGTCCTCTGTCTGTCTATTATTGATGTTGGGCACGCAGGGTTCCCACTCAGCCATCTGTTCTCAGTTCTCCCACTCTGTGTCCCTTTTGCTTCATGCCTACCACTTTGGCACGCTGGCATAAGCAGAGCAATGCTGTCTTATCAATGTGTGAAGACTTCATGAATATCACACACTATCAGGGAGTCAGCTGTTGGAAGAAGAGCCCAGAGAGAGAGAGAGGTGGTGAAAATAAAGCATAACAGTAATGTGGTGGATTTTTCATTAATTTAGCCTCTTTGTTGGATGACTTCCAACACACGCATTGATCTGCGTTGCAAGATGTAATCATGCCATGACTGCATGAGATATAAACAGGATTGGCAGTGGGGTGTGGTTTGTGATGAACTGTCAATAGTCCTCTTTGGCATCTTTTCAGATCTTAATCAAATCACAGCCCTGCCCTCCTACTGTTAATAGCATATGGCTGCAGTTTTCATTTGATTCCACTCCTAGTTGATGACCATGCATATTCAGTCGTGCCCGGTTGCCAGGGGTAACAAGGGGCCTGTAGGTCTTCTGATTGGCTGCAGGGTGTGCACATGAGGCCTCACTTGGCCCCAGCTGGGGCCACATGTGGTGTGTCTGGGGATGTGTAAGGGTGGCGTGTGTTTGCAAACACACTTGGCCTCGCCTCGCAGTTAATCCATAGATGCAATCTTCCTCCCTGCTCCCCTACCATTGCCTTGGCTCCACACACTCACTCACACACACACACACACACACACACACACACACACACACACACACACACACACACACACACACACACACACACACACACACACACACACACACACACACACACACTTGCACATGTGCATAGAAACTTGTAAATGCAGTAGATGGATCGTAAATGTTGCATGCCAGTCTCAAGCAGAAACTGCAAGCATCAGTGGATCTGTCTGACTTAAAATGTGTCTCCAATTACATCCTCCTGACTGACAGAAAGGGTCAGATGTGGGTGAGGGGATGCCAGGGGGCTGTGTAGTGGTGATTAAGGTAATATTTTGGTTTGGGGCATGAAAAAAATATAAGCTATAACTCCATCATGTGACTTGTCTTTTTCATATTCCTAGAGGGGTGGAAGAAGCTTTATTCTCTGGGCAGCCCCGGAGTTAAGACCCTCCGGGGAGTACGAGATGAGAGGGAAATTAATAATGTGTGGAGACTCAAAGGCTTTGGCCGAACCAAAGGATCAGAAGAGGGTGTAGAGAGTGTGTTAGAGACAGAAAGGGGAAACAAAAACATAGGCACAGAGAGGAAAGCACAATCAGGCAGATAGGCCACCTTTGAGACAGAGGAGTGGCATTATGAAACCGATAAAAGAGGCAGGCTCCAAAAAAAAGCATTTTTTAAAAAGGTCAGCACTTAATGGGATACTCCTCTGGTAATCTTTTGTGTTTCACTCGCACCCTTTAGGCCTGAAAGGCGGCACTTCTAGATAGCTCTTTGGTGGATTATTCCTTCATGTGGTTTCGATGAAATCAAAAAATACCCTGTGCTCACACCTACTTTGTCTATAGTGAAACTGTAGCTCTACACAAATACAAATAAGAATGTTGTTAACATCTTAGGCAATTGTCACAGTGCGAGAGCAGATTTTTAAACTTCTTCAGCTGCCTTCAAAACAGATTGCAAATTAGCATTTCCTCTTACAAGCCAGAGGGAGTCACGAACAGCACTCCCAGCATCGAGACATCGTTTTGTTTTTTTCACATCATGCCGTGTGACTGTAACGAATTAAAAAAAGAACAAATTCCTTAATGTTAAGGAAACGGGAGATTTAATATTAATAGACTTCACTAAATGATGTGTGAACGTCACGCCAACATGCTGTGCGTTGGCACACTCAAGGCTTTTCTCCCGTGGCCGTGCACGCTTTGGCCCCGCTGTGACCTCTCTGGCTCGATGCCAACAGCTCCACTATCCTTTGAACCTGGACCAACCTGGCTGAAACCAGCTGTGTTTAGCTGGATCTCATCTCACTACCAGCCATAAATATTAATTAGTATTAAATACTCTATCTATCTATCTATCTATCTATCTATCTATCTATCTATCTATCTATCTATCTATCTATCTATCTATCTATCTATCTATCTATCTATCTATCTATCTATCTATCTATCTATCTATCTATCTATCTATCTATCTATCTATCTATCTATCTATCTATCTATCTATCTATCCATGAGGCCAGTCAGCTGTTTCATTTACATATTTATGTTTGCCTTTCTTATCTTTTATGTTTTTGAATTACGCCGTCTGGTACCCTTCCACAAAGACAATGTCGGCTAATAAGACCAGAAAAGATAGAGCTAATGATACTGGGGCAGTGTGCCACATGTGATCCCTCCCTGCAGCATGGCCAGGTGGGACGCATGCCACCCAGCAGCACAATGGGTTTACCCGCAGTGATTCATTTGACACACGAGTCATTGGCTAAACAGACATTGAGCTAAATTAGCATCTACTATCCTCCGCCTGCCTCTCCCTCTTTGTCTGTCTTTCTGTCCCTTTTTGTTCTCCAGCTAAAAATAACCATCAAAAAATATATGTCAAGGTGGAGTTTAATGGTAGACTGGCTGCATATTGGAACCATAAAGCATGAACATGACTGCCCATTACACGGCTCTTTAGCGGCACGGTGAAATAACCTCTTATCGTCCTGAGGAGCAATAGCCCCGTCAAGGTTTCCCTCCACCGAGTGGTCAGATGTAAATGAATGTGATGTATACATACTTCATAACAGTGCCCCATGTAATCCCTCCACTCCCACACACAACTGATTATGTTAAACATAAGAACAGCTTGAATAGAGAGAGTAAAAAGGTTTTGGTCAAAAGCGCTTCAGCGTAAGTATCCCACAGTCCTAAAGTGGTGCTCTTCAAAACGGCCATCAGCTCATCTTGAATGTTAAATGCCATAAGCGCTGAGATGACGCATTGTGTGTTTAGACAAGAGGGAGTTTGATGAGAGGCTGCTGATGACACACCTGCCGAGGAAGAGGGGTTGAGATAACAATTTTCTCCTCCCCGTCGAGGAGACATCTGGCATTGCCGCGGTGTTGCGAGCTGAAATACACCCAGGAGTGGGTAATGAGGCGTAGGAGACCGGGGTTTGTGTTTTGGGGGGGGGGGGGGTTGTGTATGTGTGTGTGAGTGAGTGAGATGGTGGTTCGCTCATCTTTCTGAACTAGCCTCTGTAGACCCTGCAAAGCGCACCATCTGTAGTCCACAGCCATAAGCCCACTTGCGTGTGACTCATGTGCAGCGTTAAATCAGCTTAAATAAAAGCACATTTAACCTTCTTCTACTAAAAAAAAACTAAAAGTATGGAGGTTAACATACTATAGAATGCAAGTACAATAAGGGAAAATGAGTGACTATGTGTTGGTGTGTAATATAACCCAAGTAGTACCCGTCCATCCGTGACTGTACTTCACATGTCTTTCATGCAATGATTAACATGGTGACCTGCAATACGTTTACACACAGTCCTTTGTGGCGCTGCATACACCGGAGAGCAGTTACTAAGAAATGTTCAATTAATGTTACATAATGACCCAAGAAGAACAGTGTATGTTGAAGTGAAATATATATTTATTTTATATTTAACTGGTAGCACATATAAAGTACTTTGATAATATCTCTGCCTCCGTGGAATATCTTACTTTTCTAGTTGATTGTTGTCTCAGATTGTTAAATTTATGTTGTTTTTACAGTTATGGTTGACTGTTTTTGTTACTTTTAGTTACAGTTAAGTTGTGTCAGATGACTTGTGTTACTTTTTTATTGCCAAAAAGAATAATTTCATTTTTTTCTTTGTTTGAATTATGTTTTAAATGTGTGCAGTAATCATGTAGTGTGCATCAGATAATACAGCATAACAGGATGATATGAGTATCAATAAAACAATAAAGGCAGAAGCAACCTGGTATAAATGATTGCGCACAAATGATGAACAATAAGGAGTTAAATGTTTATATGTTTATCTCTTTGTTTATTTCAGGTTATCTCCGCTCTGTCAAGGATCTCCCACCACAGCATCGCACAAATCAAAGGCATCAGGTATGTGTCTTATTTGTAACTCTCTCATTTATCATTTTAACAGCCTAAGCACTCAAGAGGATCGGTGACAAAGAAAGCGTTTGGATGAATGCATTTCTCATTCGCTGGTGGGCCTATATTGAGATGGAGGTGGCTGTTAACATCTGCTGCTCATTTATAAGTCAATTTACATTTTTAGGCAATTAGCTGCAGCTTTTAGCCGCTGTTATCTTACAGGGAACAAAATAACCCGCAACACATTTCCTTCTGTCATTCAAAATCTATTAGACTGCTCTCTGAGTCTGAATACTACATTGTATGCAGGGGCAGTTATTTATCACGCATTATGGTGATGCTGAGAGAATCCCTCCGACTGCTTTATCAGGCCCAGAATGGGCTTCTGATTTCTCTTCATGTGCTCAATCCGCTTGGAGCTTGGTGGCTCACCGGCCGGCGCCACATAAAAAGCCATTTTATCCGTCTGAGTAATGAGTAGATGTAGCTTGCCCATTAGGAGCCATGCCAGGAAGTGAAGGGGAAGAGAGAGGGTGAGTGACAGTGGGAGACAGAGCGCAGGTCCCTTGCCATTAATAAAGACAACACAACCTGCTGACTTCTGGCTAATTCAAGGCCTGTCCACACCGACCACTTTGCTGTGACTGTGTCAAATCCAAGGCTCAGTTGACTTCAGCATAAATCATTCTTTCTGATTTTTGAATACTTAAATCCTAATAATCTGAATATTAATTAGCTTCATATTAAAGTTCAGATTCTAAAACTGTGGGTCAGAGGTGGAAACCCAAATGGTTATGGATCTAGTGTAATTCACAAAAGTGATATGTTTTCACAAGCCTGGATTCCAAACAGGGGGGACAGGTGTACATAATTGGACAAACTGTCCTTCAACTGAGGGATGAGCACCTGACTACTGAAGTGTCCTTGAGCAAAACACAGAATTCCTTTCAACCCTGAATGTTAACCAGACCTCTTGTCCTGCTTTGGGGATGAACGTGAGGGCACAACTGCATTATGGGGATCGTTATAGTATGACTTTTACTAAGTAAGGTCACTTTTGGCTCTTGACCTGACAAAAAGGAAACATTTATTAAGGTAATTACACTTCACTACATTCCCTCAAGGGTCAACACAGAAAATTGCAAAGCCAAAATAATCTTACCATACAATGTTACATTGATAATTAGTCATTGGTCATCAATAATACTTTAATGACAGTAGTGCAGTAGGTATTCAGTGTTAATATCTAACACATTGCTTAACCATCTGAACCCCAAGCAGTTTCGGGGCATTTGTTTCTCCTGTCACATTTGACTCTCTGTGGCTGTGATTTTCACTGCAATATATATGAGCTGCACCTCTTTTAAAAAAGGACAATCATAGCTAGAAGTAAAGATAATTAAAAAAAAATGATTTTGTTAAGTATAACACAGTTACCATGCCATAAATCATAAAAAACAAAAGAAAACAAGCTGAACTTATTTGATAATTTATTTCACAAAAATGTATATATAACTGTATTATATATATCCAACATGTTTCAAAGTGTCTAAAGTGTCACCAATGTTGGAACAAAAAATGGAGGCTCTGGGTACTATATATATTCATCTATTTACAGTTTTAAAACCTCTTCTTGCGGCCGCTCCTGTTCTGTCCCTAATGGACTGTGCTCAGTTTCAGGGAATTTTTGTCACGTGGCTTCCTAGTTGGCTGAGGAGCACAGAATTTAATGCTTTTTACAGTATCTGGTTTCCTCAAACAGTTTATTTGGGTCAAGATTTTAAATGAGACATGTAGATTTAACTGTTTTTGATGTATTATCAAAATTTTCAGCTTTGTTTTGGCTGCTTTTTCTGACTGAACCTTTTATACACATGATGTAGTCAAGGCTTGCAGAATGATGAAAATCTGATGATAATGATTTTCACAGCATCTTGCTATGAGGAACGATGTGGTTTTCGGTGATTGTTTAAAGAAACCATGCTTTTCAATGTCTCCTAATGCTTTCGCTACATTATTCCCAGATGACAAATGTGTAATTATGTCCGAGTCCATGCACTATAACATGGATGTTCACTGACCCCAGTTGGCCTTTCTAAAGCTGCCCCTCACCCGTGTCTTGGTAAATCTGCCCAGGGCAAGGTCAGCTGCATTCAAAGGTCTCAAGGACCTGACAGATCTCTTCTGTATTGCCTCAAAGCCCCAGTCAACTGTGTACAGGCCTGACAACTGCAATTACTCATTTGTACATGCAAGTAGTGTACAATATAGAGAGGTCCTCCAAGTCTACTGGCAGGATGTTCATGTCATTTCAGAAATTGTTATTTCAAAGTGCATATCCGTTTAATTTCGCCTCCACGTCTCACAGAATCTTTTCTCTGTCTCAGTTCACCTTCAGAAGGATACTACTTTGTCTGTTTTTGTGATAAGAAATGTCAAACTTAATGTGTTAAACGTCTTAATTGGCTGTCCCTTTTAAGAAGCAAATAGAGAAGAACATAATGTATAATGGAAACTTTTCTAGAAAGGGATTTATTGGATCTTGTCAAGCTGTGGTACCCCAGTGTGGAGTTCTCAATTGCCAGACAATAGCCCCACAGTCTCAGATCATTAATGCACAGACTTCCCATCAGGCCATCCATTGTGTTTTAAAGTGGTCAGAGGGTTCCTCACTTGGTAACATGGCGCCAAAGGCATGTCCATTGACGTTCTGTTGAAGCCAATTGATCTCGTCTTGGATGTGTGTCCGCTGAAATCAGGCATCGATAGTTCATGTCTCATTCACTGTGTCAGCATTCCAGCACCAGTTGGAAAATGTATACAGCATTTTGCATGCTCCTCTGCATGTTAAGAGTAACATTGAACACGCAATTAAATATACATAACCTCTCTACATACAAATATACATACACTCTCTTCTCCGTCATGTTGTTTGTTTTTGGTCTTACTTAGACACCCCCATTAGGATTCTGCATGGGCTTGAATTGTCCTCTTTGTTAACATTCCTAATATTGTTTCCACACTTCACAGTTAAACTTTGAGTGACTTTTTAAATCTCTCTAAATGCTCTCTTACTATCCATTTTACGTAATACAGATTAGTGAGTCTACGACAAAAATGAAGATAAGCTTCCTTTCAATTGTTCATCTACTTCATGGTGTTTTTTTGCCCCCGGTTTCACCTCACATGGGTCTGACGAGATGCTTTGCAGACACCATTCATAAAATAACTTACTCTGCTCTCCTCTGCATGAATTTGGAAAATCCTATAATTTGGTGATGGATTAACAGTGTGACAATTTGTTTCCTTAGCCTTCTCATTAAAAGATGCATTGAACGTCAATCAAAGAGAATAACTGATAACTTTTAATGATTGAAGTAGTCATTTTTGGTTTATTTGTTTTTCGGTCTCATTAAAGAACCTCTTACTTCATTGTGTCCCCCTCCCCACGTCTTTGAAACAAAACCTACATCCTTAATATTTACCACATGCCTTCATCTGTGAACAAGTCATTGTAAAAACCATCAATCAAATCAAAACTACATCCTACATCCTTTGTGTTCAGGCCTCATGGTCCCATCTCTTTGTGTGTCCTGGGAATTGACCTTGTGTTTCTCACAGCTTATCTACATTATAAGCCTGCGTCATCCTCTATCCTGTTATTCCCCCCCCCTACCGCTTATCTTTTCTGTCCTCAGCTAACCACACTCTAACCTTCAACTTGCTCGCGCTTCACTGTCCTAGTTCATGCCTGGTCCATGCTGTTATAGTGTGTGTGCTGGACTCGGGATCAGGGACGTAGAGTGCGAAAGACCTCAGCTCAGTATCAGGACAGAGAACAGATGAGGAGGAAGTTTCTAGAGGGGTTTAGTTAATGATAGTCCTTTATGGACAGTATGTGCAGTATATACTTCCCTTGAACATGATTTTCTTTCTTACTTTTGCAATGGTTCTGAATGACTTCAAATTCAGGAGTACTTTTACTTTAATAATAATTAATTAATAATTTAACGTAAGTTAAATAATGACTTTATGTATGGGTGAATGTACTCAATTAAAAACACATATGGGTGTGAGAGCAGCTATACAACTTATTTGTTGTATATTTACACATTTACATTGCTGAAAAGAAAATGCATGAGTCACAAACAATTAATAATCTATATTCCACCGCAAAGAATCCCGTTCATTCAATTGCAGGGTGTCACCATGAGATGGAGCTTCCTTCACAAAATCACATAAAACCAACTGAGGAAGAATCATGTTTCTATGTAATATATAATTTGTATGATAATTGATGATATAAATAAAAGATAGGATACATAGAAAAAGGAAAGAATAAAAAAAAAAGAACGAAATCACATTCATAGTTAGAGCTATTGTTGGGTGATATGTTGACATTTTTCCACCAGCCACTGTCAGCCCAACAACTGGTGATGCTGTTTTATTCACCAAAACCATATTGGTTAGTCTTTCCACTGTTCCAAAAATCACACACACTGGTTTGGTTGGGGAAAAAAACATTAATTCCCTGTTTTCAAATTGCTTCTTTCGTCAGATCAAAAGACCAAAAGATGATATGATATAAAATAGGGAAAAGCAACAAATCCAGAGCCAGAGAATGTGTTGCATTACAATTTTAAATATGACCCAAATTCTTATTTACTTTCTTTAAAATGTAGTTAGTCATTTTTTTTGTTAATCAAATGATTGACTAGACCAATCAACTAATCGTTTCAAAAAAGCTGAAAAGCCATTTATGAAATCAAAGCTACTTCTTCCATGAAATAAAGATGAGGAAGAAATAGGCGTTTCTGCTGAAAGATGATGTTTACATTATTTTGGACTGCACAGGGACAATATACAGTATATGTGTTTCTATATTGTTTTTTACAATGAGGAGGTTGCAGTGCAAAGCAGGGTAGGACAGAATCACTTTTTGCACTCTTCCTCACTCCCTCACTCTCTCCCTCCCTCCCTCCATCCATCCATCCAGCCCTCCAGCCCTTTCCTCATCCTGTCAGCACAGCTATGCCCCCTCACGCCACTGAATTACATCACACACATTAGTATGCAGAAATCGCAATGCACATCCACTATCATGTTTCAATCATGTTTGAAAGACTCATTGTGTGCCAATGTCATTAGTAAAAGTTGTGGAAAAAAGCTCACACATACAAAGAACGAGCATCTACACGTATTTATTTCTGTCCCAATTCTGCACACATCTTACCCAGGCAAGACTGGAAGGGTTTATGTACAGGCATGGTATAATAAGCTCCAGTGATTTGTCTACCCTTGAAACAAGGCCGTGTCCTGGGACATGAATCTGCTTCCAACTTTGACCATTTGAGCTGCATTCCCAACTGACGGCTACACAGTTGTTCTGCTTTTTTTTCCATGGGACCGTCTCACTGCGGCTTTGTCCAGCACACATTCCCTTTACCCGAGCATTGGCTTTAAGGAAGGAAGGAAGGAAGAAGAAGCTAGACATTAAACAGTGAAATTCACTGAGAAAAGGCAGGACTAGAGAGGGTTGTTTGAAGCGACTGCTCAGATAAGATGAGGACTTGAAATCTGTGCCCTCATTAAGTCATTGTTGTGTTATTGTTTGCCTTAATTAAACCAGAAAAAGCTTTATTGAGATTATGTGTATCTTTTTATTTTATGTACTTACCACGACACGCTGCATTTTCTTTCTTTAATTAAGGAATTCTCTTTTTTAAATCCGTAACACAAATACAAAAACAAATGCACACATTCTATCACAAATGCCCCTCTCAGTGCCCCCCTGGAAATTACAGTTGTTGTTTAATATTACACAGTTTATGATTTATTAATAACTTCCTATGAGTTTTCTTGAAATAAAATGTAATTTAGTTGAAATGATTGACTTAAAAATTGTAAATTCCTGGAAAGAAACACTCAGGTTAAATCTGAGTTAATTTTCATTCTTTTTTTTCTTTCTTTATCTTTACATTTTCAGCTGACATGTAACATACTTACTAAAAGACTCTCAAGGTTTGGAAAAAAATGGAATTGGTGAATTAAAAGTGTACTAATTGCACTAATACTAATAACAGTGCCTCTGTTTGTTTTCATATAATTAATCCTTAATTATCAGAAAATTATGAACTAAAGCCAACAAAAGGATACACAGCTAACCAAAAAAAACCACAGAAAGTTCAATAAATCCTATAGATAATCAGATAAACCAAGAATGAAAGTTTAACGAAGCAGAAAAATTTGAAAAAGAAAAGCAGAAGCAAAACAACTAAGTTACATCATAAAAGTAATCATTCAGTAATAGATAGCTGTTCAAACCAAATACTTCAGCCAAACTAAGCATCTTTTGACTAAGATTTGAAAAGAGAAATTCTCCTGTAACATAAATAAATCTACCTGCTGAACACACACAGCCTGTTTGATTTTGTTGGACACATCCCATGGCAAAATATAAACCAACAAAGAGAGCAATTTACTTCTCATTTACCTAAAAGCATCAGTTGTATTTATCAAATCAGGAGGGTCGGAGAAAAATAAAACATGAGTAGGGATTAATCAGAGGAATAAAAGATGAACAAAGACACTTTATTCTCTGAAAAGACAACTGATTGTGTAGAAAACCACAAATCCAGTCTGGTTTATCGCACATTGTAATGACATGAACAACATGCAGGAAGGCTTGCAGGACAATAGAGCATTATTGAATAGCCAAGAGACGGCTCATCATTGGAGTCCTGATGAAATTATAAACACAGTTCAATTACACCTGGTTGTATCATTTATGCGAAATGAAAACGGCAGCATTGGGCAGTGCTTGGCTCCGCAGAACAACACTGGGGTGATACATATGAGCCCAGATCCCTGCAAACTACTACGTAATTAAATTTAGCCCTGCGGGACTCCATTAATAACTTATAATATAATGCACATTTCATTGGAGGGGGCCATAAGATGTGGGAGTGTTATTGCGCTCTTGAGAAAGCCCCTTCTGCGCTGTCTTTGCTCTCATAACGGTGAGTGAGAAAGTAACATAAATCAGATGAGACACTTTTTTGTATTATGATTCCTTAATAATAGTACTTGTAATTAGCTCTTGGAAATACAGAATTTTTAATGAAGTCCACCAAACATGGAAGAGTTAGCAAAGTTAATGAATCAGAGTAGAGACTGTGGAGTTTGCAGGATTCTGTGCATGTTCTTGTTTGTATTGTGCCTGTGTGCATGCACATGCCTGAGGGTGACCAGCTGACCTTTGATTTAGCCGAGCATCCCTTAACTTTATGGCTGACACACTCTTTCCAGTGTGCTTTAATTACAAAAAGGCTTACTGCTGGCATCACACAGAAACCAACACACTCTATCTCCAATGGTTCAAAAAGCCGCAGCTTGGTTCAGTGGTCCTAAGCTTCAAACTGTGATGCTCTATGTACCCCTCTAGCATCAGTTTTTGCAAGTGTCGGGGATGGGGTGTCAATAGACGGTTGTTACATGCATCGTTTATCTTCAAAATAATCTTCCATCTTCACCATGAGTTAGGTTTAGGCAACAAAACCACTTAGTAAGGTTAAGGACAAGGGCGTACTTACTTTTAGTTGCGTACAGGACATGAACAGCGATCTGTTTGACTCATCCATCTTCCCTTCTGCCTGCTCTGTGTGGACTTTAATGTACTTTATACTAAATCAGTTGCTATTAGTGCATAATAAGGAAGCGCGTGTCCAAACAAAATGTACTGTGAAGAAGTTTAGAGAAGACAAAAGAGTGTTAGCGGCACAACTCCATAAACCAACCTCCTAAATACCGAGGAGGAATTGTAATTAACTGTGAACTCCTAGCACAGATTCATGCACTACCTTATTGCCTTTATACAAGCCCTATAAAGAAAGAAGTTAAGTATTAAATGCATGATAATTAAACAAAGGTTGAATATCGTGTAAACGTTTTTATTTGGCTGGTAAAATTATACTCAAATGTAGATTTTTAAGACTTCCTGGCTCTTAAGCATTTAAAAAAAACAAGTCTTTGTAAAATCCATGTTAATCGTGCTTTTGTCAGTGAACTATTTGTGACACACACACATACACAAACCTGCACAGCTAAAATGATAATACAAACTACTGTTTTTATTGCTCCTTTGACATACACACTGTAACCAACAGGTCACTGCTTCTGGCTCTTTACGAAGACGTGATATCACAATAAAGTGTCATCTGATCATATCATGGATTAAACACAGTCCAGGGATTTCACATGAGTGCTTACAGAGAGTAGAGTGCCCTTTATGAGAGCGATGAACATATGGTCTCTGACACTGAACTGTCCATATCTTCCCCCAGCACACTTCACAGTCAGCTACAACACATTATGCTGACGTTCTTTTTATCTGTCTTATCTATTTCCCGCTATGACATCTTTCTTGTACTTTTGCATATGGACACATTCATTCATTTATTTTGTGGCTGTGCAATAAATTAATTGCCAGCAATCTCCTCCGCATATCATCATTAGAATATATGAATTTCATCTTTTATATAGGATTTTAGTTACCTCAACTGAAGTTAATTGAGTACATTTTATAAACAAATTTACTCTACCATCATTAAAAATATATTACGTTTACGTAATAATTCCAAAAACAAATTAGCGTTATAAAATCAACACACACAGAGAAAACTCTTCCACAAAAAATTATTGTTACTCTATTTTTTGGAAGGAGACAATTAAGTAGACCCAGGCCACATGTTTCTTGTAGGGCAAACCTGCGTGGATCTCTACCAATCTTCAATGTCGTATCTTATTCTCTCTTTTTTTATAAACAACATGTGCCAAAATAGTGGCGATATACAGTATATTATTGATAAAGCCAGATTAAGGTCATTTTTCTTAATGCTGCTTACATTTTTACTAAAATAAAATAAATATATATTCTTCTTAAGTATAAATGTAATTGTAATTATGATAATACCCCAGAAGATGTTGCGAATGGACTTAATTTCAGAGAAAAAAATGAAGGTATATTATTATTCACAGTTTTTTTACTGATTATATAGTCAAACACTTAGGCGCAGCTCACACCACGCTCCCCTCCCACCCTCCATCCCTCCATTCTCCATCTCTTTCTTGAATAATGGTGATTGTGTGTGTGTGTCTGTGTGTTGCTCTTTGACAGTAAGAAAACAAATCATGTAATAAGTAGTTACATTATTCAGACAGGAGTCAAGGTCAACCTTACAGGGCTGTTTACCGTAGCAGAAACCAGTGCTGGCTGCTGCCGTGTGTGGGATTTATTGCTTGAGGAGAGGACGATAACAACAGCAGTATGCTGCAATCATGGTGAAGACAGACTTACAAGACTAACAACAAACTCCTTAAACTGTAACAAAGTGTCATAGTATATTGAGGTATTTGCCTACTTTTAGAGCAGATAATGACAGTACATTTGACAGTTTTATCACACAAAAATTTGTTCTCATTTCACATTTTACCATCCTTACGGCTCGGAGGTTAAAGGATTTAGCTTGCATTATCGAAACAAAGCCAGAGTATGGAAGGCCTTTTTCAGCAGAGATGTTATGCTATTCCTAATTAATGCGACATCACAGGTTCGATTCCAGCCTCGGGACCTTTGTCGCATGCCCCTTTCGCCCTCATTTCCCTGTCTATACACGGTCATATTAAAGCAAAGATGGAAACAAAATCATCTTAACAAAAATTCACTCAGAGCATCTGTCATAAACATAAGAGGGATTAGTTTAATAATACACTTTTTCCGTTTCAGTAACTTAGCGTGGTTGATGATTAGCGCTGATCGTGACCTCACTGATTTTAATGAGCTTCAATTGTGCACAACATTAAGCTAATAGGCTATAATTTGTAGCAATCAGCTCCTGTAAAAGAATGGAAAAAAACGGCACACCATAAACACGGTTGGCCAATCGAGATCTAATCACGCACTTCACAATAATGTTTGCAGAAAGCAGATATCTTTAAAAAGATACAATATAAATCCATCCCGTTAAATGAGCTAATTGATTAGTCATCCGTTTTATGCCCTGCCACTTCCCAGGAGTATAATTGTGTTTGTTGACACTGCGTGGGGAGAATGAGAAATTCAAGAACATTTTTCGATTCAGATTACTGTACGATGGGCTGACACGAATGCTTTTATTTATGCTATATAGCTTGCAGTGAATGTCATTAAATACAAGTGTACATATACAGAAGGTGGATAAGCTCACTTTTGCTTTGTAAAAAAATAAAAGAGGACTTTTCTAAACTTTGTCATTTTCAATAATACTTCATCTTGCTCTGCATTGTCCCTGAGGGTCCATGAAAGCAGCTCAAACACCCTGAGAGGATTGATAAGAATGCCTGACCATCCATTGAAAAAAAAGGCTGTTTTTCGTCCTGAGTTCCTGAGAAAGTTGGCTGAGTAAAGATGGCAGGTTTTTTATCTGTCAGTAACACTGTGTTGATGTGTTTTGACTATGGTGTTTTGTGACTGATGGGCTCCTCTGTTCAATACGTCCTGCTGCTGCGCTGCTAGAAATGATGGAGCTAAGAGTGACAACCTGGCAGATACCAACACGCAGTTTTCATGACTGGTTATTTTTCTACCTGGGAAACTGTGGTGTGTGTACTAATATTTTCTACTCTCTCACTCTTCCTGTCTGTGTGTGTGTGTGTGTGTGTGCGTGTGCCAGGTCCTTTCCATCAGAGGACACAGCTCTGAATGAGGATGATGTCTACCGGAGCCTTGAAGAGCTGGCAGAGTAAGTATTCATTGCACAACAAATATACACCACACGTACACACTTGTTTTTGTCACTTAAGTTGACGTTTTATCAACTTAATTAACTCAAATTAATTCTCTTGAGACTTCCCTTAACCCTACACTTTAAAAACCACACACCTTACCCCAACCCTTACTTTTATTCAGCTTAAACCAAACCTAAAATAACACAAAATCAAGTCAAAAACCGTCAAATAAAGTACTTTACATTGTGGGGACCAGCTCTCTGTTGCCAAATTGGAGGGAAGACCCTGCTATGTAACTTTAAATATATTTTTGTGATTATTACAATTACAAACAAACACACACATACACATCATTCAGACATCATAACCAAGACAGACTATTGTTAGTATTTAGATATTGTCATGGAACAATACAATTTTAAAACCTTGGATCGCTTTAACTATATTTTTATCTTGATTTTTATGTTCCAGCAGATAAAAAAATAAAATCATATTCACATCATTGTTTATTACATTTAGACCAGAATATGCTTTTAAACTGGGTAAAAATGGAGTGTCTCAACATGCTGTAAATAAGCCACAGTCCATAAAACTAATAATACATATGTGTGTATGTGAATATATATACAGACTTAACAATTCTCTACCTATCACCTGTTTCAGCGTGATTGCCACTTCTTCCAATTTTCTCTAACTGCTTAATTACGTAAGTGTGGATTCTATGTCACTCTGCCCGTTGCCATGGTGACACCATCCCTGCTCTGACTTCTGGTGTGGTTGCCTCTCCGCCTGACTCGGTGGATGGCTTCCTGGTTTGGTGTGTGAGTGTATGTGTGTGTGGTGGAAGGGTGGGTTTTGCTATGTGCGAAAGAGAGAAAAGTCGGTCTTGGAGTTTGCAGGGGTTCTAGCGGTGACAGCAGCCACTCAACTCAGATTAATGGAGAATAATTAGTCTACTGCTCTGAGATGGGTGTCATTTATCACAGAAAGATGGGAGGCAGGAGAGGGGGGAGATAGGAAGGAGACCATGCGGGCTATAGCTATATGCCTGCAGAATACTTGATCATGGCGTTCTTCAGGAGATGAGGAATGTGCTCTTGCTAGAGGAGATGGGTGCCAGCCAAGCAGGCTAATGCTGGATTAGAGTGCATTTTAGCCAAACATTTAGCCCTGCTAGTTTCGAACATGGTTCCTTACCTTGAAAACGGAACTGAATCCTGCAAAAAAAGTGACCGTGAAGAGATTAGAGAGAATACTTAAAACATGTTGATTCAAAGATTTCACATACCAAAAATCTGAATCTGAATATGCTATTAAAAAGAACAGACAAAACAAAAAAAAGAAGAAGTCAGACCTTTCCTGACATGTCCCTAAATGCATCAGGAAATATCAAATAGGCTTAGTTTCTTCATCCATCATAAATAAATGTCAACCGCATACTACAGTTACTTTAATTTGTTAAAAATGTCGCAGAAGCGAGTGCATGGTATCCAAATGAGCATAAAAGTGAGTTTGTAATTTGCTGTATTATTTCTATAGCTGGTGTTTATGTCTTTAATTTTCCTCAAACCCGCAAAATCTCCACTTTCCATTAATGGGGTTTAGCCTTAAAATGTATATTAAAGGTAGATTTAGTCACTGTGAAGTCACCCATTGGTTTGTGGACTACAATTTTGAAGCCTTGAGTTTGCCGTTCAGGCCATTAATACCTAACAAAAGTGAAACGAGAGGGTTGAGCTGAGTACAATTGGAGACTAAAATGTTACAATTTACACTCAGGAACTGAAAACAAAAATCCTAAAGACAGAACAACCAGGCTGAACAACGCCTTGGTAGAGTCATGCCATTCACATGGTAGCCCCACCCTAAAGTTTACCCTGCTTTATCGTCTATTTTACTCTCAATGTAACCATAGTTTACTAGATGAACATCATGCCGTATTGAATAAGACTTGACACTAGCGATTGAATCCATAAACCCATGTTAACAATATTTACTGAGGTATTAAATCAAGTGAAAAGGAGGATACTTTTCTCATAGACATTTATAGAATCAGACTTCTGTTTGCAACCAGAGGCAATTAGAAGAAATGCAAGTTTAAGGCACCTCCACATTGGATTCACTTTTTAGATCTGGAGGTTACCGCCTGTTTGTTTTTTTCATCTCTTTTTTGTTTGTTTTTTTCTGAAATGGTCAATAGTGTTGTAACACTGTGCTCTTTGTGTCACCTCTAAGTGCAGAGGGCTGGGTCTCATTTAATTAATCATGCTACTCTGCAGCATGGCTGCTCTTGACCTTTTACAAAAACATGTTTGCATTTAGTTTCATCAGTGGACAGACACATAATTGATTCATCAGCAGGTCCTGCAACTAATACAGTTGGACACACTTAGCACACAGGCCATGCTAGCAATAACCCTGCTCTGAAAGACTTATTAATTAGCCTGAAATATTGATGCATGCATAATTTAAAATGGATGCATGACGGAACTGCTAGAGTGAGGGAGAGGGGAATGATGATCTCACTGCAGTAATAATAGTATTTTTATAGATGCAGTTCTATTTAAGAGCATCTCAGATGAAGAAAATAATACAATGACAGCCCATATGGTGTCATAAAAATAACAGCATGTAAGAAATAAAACAGCAATATTGTCGCCCAAAATATTTAGCGTGAGAAAATGAAGCTGCATGGAATAGCAATATAATGGCAAACAATAAAAATCAATAAAATGGCATCATTAAGTTCAGTGATAAGACAACAAAGGATACTAAGTGCAATGGAAAGCAATCTATAAAAATTGATTTTAAGGGGAGATTTAAAAACCGAGTTCATGCCAGCAGGCCAAACGTTAAATGGAAGACTGTTCCAGCAGACCAGGCAGCAAAAGATCGATCTACCTTTCATTTTAAATCTGGAGCTACCAAAAGACATGAACTGGTGGACTGGTGGAGGTCTCTGAAGATAGCTGGAGGTTCACTACTCACTAATGTAATGGTGACTGATGTATTGATCATTGTATTTAAAGATATAACTGGTTAGATAGATATTTAAGGCTTGGCCTTTAACATAAGAGAGAACGTTTGTGGTTGACCGTGTATCATTTTTGAGGATTTAGCAGAGGTCACCTACCTTGCTGGATGATTTCCATATTTTCAAAAGATCATGTCAGAAAAATTCATGTCAAGCGAGGTAAACTGAGGTTTAAGGCTGACAGTATGAGCTCACTTGGAAATTACAGCTGTAAATGAATGGCACTGAGATTCTATGGTGGGTGCAGGTATATGTGTATTCGCGAGGCACGCTCCAGCTTGATTTCTGCTGCACCACATCTGTTTGCAGGCGTTTCTGAGACAGGTAGAGGCCAGCTTCTACCTAATCGAGGTCTCCTGGGTTAATGTGGTAAACCTCATCCGTACTTCCTCCCTTTGGCTTTGTGATGTCAAGTCTTCATGTCTTTTAACTCAGAGTTCTTGCTGTCTGGAATGACTCCATCCTGAACTTGACAAAGCATGAAATGGGGGTGGATCGGACACAGTCGCCAAGGGACCTTTTCCTCTGTGAAAGGCAGACATAGATTTCCATTCCGAAGCAAACAGTGTCACAAGCCCTTTGTGTCACTCTTTTGCAGTTTGTTTTGTGCCATAAAGCCCTTGGGCAGGTTGGCATGAAAAGTCAATAACTCAAAAATGGATGGAACCCAGTAGACATAATTTACCAACATGTGTTTTAAATTCAACTTATAAGAATAAATCAACTTGTATACCTTATAATATTACAGCACGACCACACTCAGAATACACTATTAAGCTAGAGATGGCCAATGAGAACCATAAATTGCATATAAGAAGTGGACATAGTCACCTTGATTGCACCCATTTGTTTTTTGACTGCTGTTTTGAAGCATTGAGTTTGACATTTTAGCCATCATGATTTTGGTATTTGGCCGTGGCCATCTTGGATTTTTGCAACTAAAAGTGAAACTAGAGGGTGGATTTCAGTACAACCGAACACTGAATGAGTCATTTTCAGGTGAACAAAAAGGTTTTAATTAACTTTTCATAAATATATAAATAAAACACACTGTGAAAGGGTTAAAGGCGTAAGGCCAAAACACACCCCTGTTAATCACAAGGTAGCCACGCTTTAAAACATATCCTGTTTGATGTATATTTTTCTCTAAATGGGACCACAATTTACTAAAAGATCATCATGTTGTATTGAATAAGACTTGAAACTATTATTTATTGAGACCATAAACTCATGTTTAATAATGTTTACAGAGGTCAAATGTGAAGGAGGCCAAACCTTCCTGAGTAAAAACAGAATTTCAAAATCTAATGCAGTGGAGTTTACTGGGAATTTATGCTCCTGAGAAAATAAGCCCTTACGATTTAATGCCCACATGACTTTCCTGTGGTGCCGCACAATTTGGCCTCATTGATGATAAGGCACCAGTCAGTTAGTTTGTTGTGCATTTCATCCGCCATGTTATAGTGATACATGCAACCTCCAGGGACCTTAAACTTTAGATGTTTTGCAGCGTTTTTTGTTTGTTTTTGTAGTTTTTTGTGTCAGTTTTATCGGCTATATAGATGCAATGTGACAGCAGCGCATGATGTTACATGCTCTGATGCAGACAGTATATTAAGGCTCTCGTATTTTTGTTTTGTTTTGAAAAGCACAATGTTATTTAAATATAAACCTGTAAGGCATCCCAGCCTTTGGAGACCTGTACTCAGTAGCTCTGATATGTTGAGTCATACTCCGTCCCTCCTCTCCCCTGATGTAACTCTATGTCATTGAGGCTTTGGAGCAAAGGCTTGCGGGCCGATTGCGTGCAGACACCATGGACACCCCTCGGCCGTGTCACTGTGTAATCAGACAGAAAATCAGACCTAATTCATGAGTCCTCAGGTCTTTGCCCCCACTTTCTATCTCACTGCTGCATTGTGATGCATGCACATGTACAAGCACACACAAGGTGCATTTAAATGATTTATTAATGTCCAAGAGACAAAGGGACGTAAATTGTAAAGTTATGGTGCGACAGATTTACACTGGCAAGAATAATGTCCTTCCGCTTTGTCTTTCTAAGAACAAACACACACACACACACTGAAACATTAACATTAACCATCAATACTACATGTCTAAACCCCAACCGTTGTTGTAGCATTAATCTTGGCTTAATCCTAAACTAAAGATCAAAGTCTAAAACGTGGACTGACATTTTGTCTCCAAGTAATTGTCCATTTCCTGTGAATATCTTGTGCGTGTGAAGGTATATTGTTTATACAGTATTTTTCGCAATACATTCACCAGTGCTTTACCAGTGCTTTACATGGAATACAATTCAATAAGAATAGATTAGACAATATAGAATACAACAAATTATCATAACCTTATAATAGTTCTTACCCTTCGTACCCTTTTTTGTCAAACAAGCTTTTTCATTAGCAGGTACAATATGTATATTAGTTTTTGAGGTTACTACAGTAAGAACTTGATATGGAGTTCATTCTAGTTATTTGACTTTACGATAAATGCGTATTGACAGTGAAAACAGCCGGTCAGTTAAGAGGTTCGTTAATGACATAACCAATTAGAATTCTGGAGTCTAGAGACTGATGATTGGAAACAATCAGGAAAAGTGAGTGGGGCATACACAGTCATTAGAATACTGATCCCTCTGATTAATATTTGGAAAAATATTTTAAGATTTAAATTTAAACAAAATCAAAGAAAAGGGCAGAAATAGCAGCCTTGTACAATGCATAAGCAAAAGTCACATCAGAGAAACTAAATGAATTTACTAGTCAATAGGAAGCTTTTCTTCAAACCTGTTGAGCCCTCAGCCATTTCAGTGGCTCAATGGATTAAAAGCTATAGAGGAAGGAAACCACCAAAACATTTCCAATTCAATTTTTTTCAATTTTTTTCTATTTTCTATTCAATTTTAATTATTAATATGGTTCTATTGTGACAGTAATGACTGCTTTTTATAAAAAATAACAAAAAAAGCCCCCAGACTGTCTTATCAACTACTCCTCCATGCACTAACCTGGAGAGATCCTGCTCCTCTTAGATCTCTGCATAGGTCATATTCACATCACCCCACTATACCTCCATCGTATAGTACTGTCTCCGAGGGATTAGAGCAGAAATGAAAAGTACAACATTTTCCTTTTTTGCTTCCCTGCTGTGCATCACATCAGTCACTGTGGAGCTTGCTGTTATCTCAGAGTTCAGAGAGGAGACACTGATGGGACAGCTTGGGCCTCCCACACAGCCTTCTCCATGTTCAACATGAGCCGCTTTAACTTAATGAAGAAAAGCAGAAGCACAGTGCAGACAGTGAACCAGGCCACCTCAATTAAAACTTCAAACAGCTGAATGTTTGATTGAGGTCAGTTCTATCATTTCTGATTTGTATCCCCTTTTCACACAAACTGTGGAAGGAGGAATATCTTGGCAATGGTGGCAGATGAAGAAGGTCATATGCAGCCATGCCACAGTGGAGAAAACCCAATAACTTGGATTTTTTTTCCAAACGTGCCCATAAATCTTGTTTTAGAATATTCATGAATCAATAAAGCTTGCAAAATCCTTACAAAATATCCTATTTCACAGATGTCCGATTGAAATTGTTGGCGCTATGGCCCGATTAGGCAAGTATTGAATTATTTTCCTCGAACAGTTAGGCATACAGGCTGTTGATCGTACAGATACATCCAGATGAGGCACTATTCATCCAAGAACGGTAATCCTGTCCTTGCTTGCCCCCACTCAGGCCAGGTCAAGCACAAAACAGAATCCCCCGTGCTTGTACGCATTGAATGTCATGCTCAAGGGCATTTAAGCACGGAGGCCACTTGCCAAGCTGGAACCCTGGTTATCCTTTTCTGAGCAACTGGAGGAAGTAGCAACTTTACAGTAGAGACAGTACAAACTTTATAGTATTGATTCATTTATTTCCCCAAAAATTCAAAAAGGTAGCGGTTGAAAGGGACAGGTGCGTGGCAGTGTTCTTAAACAACAGGAGGTTAGTTAGTATAGTGTGACCTGCTGATTTTGCCTGCTATACAAAACAATCAGATGTTAGAGCTATTATGGTACTTTAAAACCCAAATCAGAGCAGACATATGATACACTTAGATTCAGTGTGAGAATATTCTCTCCATGTTTATGTCCATTGACTTAATGTCCAAAAATCTGCTTAGAAATCATAGATAAAACATGCTCCTTGTAAGTCCAGCCCCAAGTTTTCTTAAGTATCAAAGAAATCCATTCATATTTTTTTGTCCACTACATGGGTACATTGCAAACATGAACTGCTTATACACAAAATCTGCATATTTAATGATGCCAATATGCTCCAATGTAAGCATCTATATGTAAAAAATGAACAGGGCTCAAGTTGTAGCCTTCAGAGTGATGCTCTGAATCCATGGCAACATTAAATGTGAGCATTATTCGCCCTTCAACTCAGTACATTTAAGGTGAATGGAATTTCGTTTAAACAAGCAGGCAGCTGCCAAGCTAGAACCCTGGTCATCCATTATTTAGCAGGCAACTCCCACTACTTTTATTTATTTACAGTACTTAATCATTAATTTCCTTTTCGGCAACCTAAAGCTCCCTGATTAACTGCATCGATATGAGCCCATTGCCAAGGCGTGTTCCTGCTGAGGCTTCTCCACTGCCTCGGTAAGTTTCCCCAAACAATAATTGCTTTTACAGGACAAAGGGAGATGCAGTGTGGGCTCCCTGAGCATGACGGCCTTTCCCCAAAAGGCGCTCCTCTCCACAGTGACTGTCTGTGCTCTGCTGGCTGCTTGCCTAATTAAAGGTCAGTTAGCTAGCAGGGTGCCAAAGCGGCATAAACACATTAAAGGGAAATGCCACTCAATAACAGTACTCAGTGGAGGTTTGTGAACATCAGGTGCTGCGTCCCCTTGCCTTGAACACCAATATCGCTCTCCAGGTAGGGCTCTGGAGAGGTAATGATCTCGTACTGGTGTGACTGCTAAGAGCCTCTCGGCTGTCAGAGCAGTTTAAAGTGGACATAGGTGCCTTTTTTTGTTTTTGGCGCAGTAAAAGGATCCATCCTTTGAGTTCATTTGTTCATCCAACTTGTGTGCGTGTGTTTTTCCCTAGTGAACATGACTTGGGTGAGGATGACATCTACGACTGTGTGCCGTGTGAGGACGATGGGGATGACATCTATGAGGACATCATTAAGGTGGAAGTACGACAACCCATGGTGAGAAAACGTTGGCACAATTCCTGCTCTTTTATCATTAGTTGTTTTCTTTTGTGAATTATTGACGAGGTAATTGTTTGTCATATTTTGAATCTGCTGCTTGCTGAAGGCATATGACTGAAGGGTTGCACTTTCTTAGTCACCTTAGACACAGATGCTTGTTTATATGGTGTCCATTAGACAATACTTGTCACCAGGAAAGATTCAATGAACTTATACTGCAAAAAGAAGAGACACACACTTCTTCTAGGAAGACTTACCTTTGTATTTGCATGATTTCATATCTCTAAGCAAACTCAGATCTCTTACACAACTGGTGATTAGTTTGACCTCTGACTTGTACTGCTTTGCCTTTCCCATGCTGCAGATCAGATACATGCAGGTGAGTGCCGCTGTGCTTGTGACTCACCCCACCCTGTCAGCTAACTCCCTCTACCACTTCATTTAAAACAAACTCATAGTATCCCAAGAGAATGGCCTGCCAGTTAGATTATTGACCCGTGCCTGGGGGGTAAAGGAGACCCCATCTGGTCCAAAGTCTGACTCAGGGCCCTTTGGAGACGGTTGTGACTTCAGCTCGGTGACTGCAGTGTTAGCTGACATCAGCGAGGACCGCCAGCTGCCACATCGAAAGCATGAGACAAATAAACGTTATTTTGCTGGCTTTGCGCCCCACTTCTGATTGGTTGACTATATTTTGGATCGAAGCCTTCACTAGTCTTGTATGTCTAAATTACAAGTCCCAGTTTTTGTGTTATCTGCACTGGTTAATTAATGCCAAATCTGTCCAGATGGCTTTGCTAGTTACTACATAGTCCTGCTCAAATCACTCCCACAGCATAGAATAGATCTATAGAAATGAAGCCTCTGTCTATATCTTTCTACCTCTAGCATCAGTTTTGGACTCAGGGTCAGCGTTTCATCTCGTTCCGCTCGTTACATGCATACATTTTCCTCTCAAAATAAACTTCCGATGTACGTTAACTTATAGCAAAACCTCTTGGATAGGCTTAGAATTTTTTTTGTTGTTTGGGTTAAAAAAAAGTACACTTTAAATAACTGCACTTCTTACCCATCTGGCAAAAGTTGCATAAAAAAACTATAACAATATAACTCGACATTCCTTTGATTTTAATCAGGAAACTAAAACTGGGTCTCCTGTGTTATAGTCCTGTGTTTGTTTGAGCTAATGCTGACTTTCTTGCCATTTAGATCTTATATAGTAATGGAAGGCTTTACATTGGAGTCAGTTGAAAGCTTGGTGATGCATATGTGAAAGGTGTGAGACTGGGTTGATTTATATTCATGTTCATACGACCTACACAGATATCAGGTCTCTTGAGAAACTTTGAGTAGACCAATTTGTAACTTTTCCCCATCCTCCACCACCCACTCAAAATGTGCCCGCTTGCATGGCTATGACTTAAAAACTCCATATTCATCTACATATGCATATATATACCTTGTTCAGCCAGCCAGCACACACTTACAGTGACACAAAAAAGCTCATACGCCTCCTTTTCTCACCAAAGTCAGTGTCATCACATACTCCTTGCCAGCAAACTGCAGTCATATATGTTTGTAGAGAACTGTTAATCCTGAGGGTTTAACAGTGTTTACTTGTTTACCAACCATGTAGAAACACAGACTTTACCATTTTAGATTTTTTTTAATGCATTTTTCCTTTTGTGTCACTAGCTATTGCTTCCCATTCATTTGAGGACTGTATAAGAATCTATTAGCAAATCCAATCTTTTTTTTTTGGTCTTGGACTCCTTGGAAAGCAGAATTTATTGCGAATAGATTACCCTGTTGAAATAAAGTAGAACAGACTCTTGAATCCATCACAGTCAACATCAAGTCCTCATTCATTGTTGTCAATGTAACATTATGGTTGCATGGTAAATTGATTGGGAAAAGTCGGCACTGGATTATCTCATACATATAATGCAATTTGATAGATTACACAACTCAAACTGTGGAAATGAATAGAAACCATTGATCGCAAAGTCCAAAACACAGCAGCAAGGTTTGCAAAATGATGATATACGTGTTTTGAGAATTGACTGAAACATAAAAAGCCACTGTATGGGCCTTTAAAAAATGAATAAAAGAAAAACTGTGTTTGTACGTTACAAATTTAGATAGATAATCATTGGGAAACTGACATCAGCTTGAACTCTTTTTTTGTATAAATATCATGCAATTCCCTGCAATCATTACAAAAAACAGTTATCACAAGGAAACAAATGTAGACCTGGACTATGTTAAAAGTTGATCCAAAATCATGCAGTCACATTGTCCTGACTTTTTATATTTGCTTATCTCACCATAGAAAATGGGTATGACAGAAGATGACAAGAGAAATTGCTGCTTGGTTGAGATCCATGAGACGGAAGCAAAGTACTACAAGACTTTAGAGGACATTGAGAAGGTGAGTGCACATGCAATGCTGTGTTAGAGTTTCCTTTTGTCACTTCTTCTTTGTTGGTGTCTCAGGCCTGTGGGCCAGGTCACAGCATGGAAATGTCAGCTATCGGCACATTAATTGGGGGGTGCAAATGTCACAGGAGCTGATCAATAGGTTTATTATTGGCTCAGCCCCCACAGGAGACATTGATCCGTGGGGCTTTAAGTATAGACACGCACATCACAGCCGTGAGAATATATTGTTGTTGCATAGTGAACACATTATCCAATACAGTATCCAGCGTACAGCTAACCCCAAAAAATAAGCTATTACTTACACATTACACATATTACATCACCTAAAATTGCATGCAAATTTTACATAATTTTCACAAACATCTTCACCTCCCACTGCTGTGTTTTTCACCTACCCATCAGAGTTTATATACTTCCTTCTGTGTTACTGTTGCATAACAGTAGTTAGTTATTACACTTGTGGTAACATTGGACACCCCTAAGGCCGAGAAAAGCCGACAAACTCAACGTGCATCCCCATAAAACAACGGATTATGTGTGCGTAAAGAGTCATAAACTCACACACATGCACCATCTCTCTCAGTGTGATAATGAGCCATTGTTGAGATCAGCGCTGCTAACACATCACTTTCCGCATTGACAGATTTCATTCGCAGTTTGATGGAGCGCCACAAATCACCCGCTCCGCTAATTTCATTAAACCAAATGTGCATTCTGTGTTCGCCGTGTCGGCCCAACGCAGGACTAAATGAGAATAAATAACCCTCTCATGATCAGAGGACTCGTTAAGCTTAATTGAGTTGGGGTTAATAAAGCCTCATTTCTTCATTGCTTCTTATTGCGTTGATCTATTTGTTATTGTTTATGATGATGGAATGTGACAACCATAAAACAATGTTGGAGAAAACAATAGGCAGGTTTCTCTTCTGGAAGCATAAGTGCAGCATAGGGAAGAGCTTTCTACTGTGAACTGACGGAATATACCGGGTCATATCCTGAAATCAAATAAACCCTGTAAACAACAATATGGTGGTTCCATCTTCTACAATGTAGTGCGAAACAGGTCTGCTAAAAGCTTGACCAGAGCTTTATTGCATTTCATCCATACATTTTTAAATAAAAGAGTGACAACTCTGGGTACCAAATTCGTTTCTCAAGAGGGACATTTGATATTTACTCTTTTCTCTGTTTTCTCTCTTGTTTCTCTTTAGAATTACATGATCCCGTTGAAGCAAGTCATGAGTCCACAGGACATGGAGGCTATCTTTGTCAATCTTGAGGTGAGTACCCGCTCAAGCAAAGAAAACGTTGCATACAGCACGCCTGAATGTACCGCACACAGAGTGAATAATTCAATATGTGTATGGGTGGCCAAGTGAATGACAGGGTGTGTTGTAGATTATGTATATTTATACTCACGCTTTGATTTTCACTGCAATTTTAATGTCACAGTTCATGGGGGTAAACAAAATATTATATGTATTTTCATTCTTTTTGAAAAGCTAGCTCATGGACTGTAATTCTTGCTGTACAATTTGATTATTAATCAATTGATTAACCAAAAGCAACATTTCAGTAATGTGCCAATTACCAAACTGTGAACACCTAAAGGAACATTGGGTACAACACAACACTTTTTTTTGTATAGTCTGCCTACAAATGAAGCATTTCTAACATGTTAACAGCTAATTAGTTGAGATTCAACAATTCATCTGTTTCAATTAGTCTGTACATGTTTAACTTATCTAAAGAGTATATGGGACAATTTATCAACATACCTACATTCACAGACCAATTTAGTTGAATGAATGTAGAAAATATGTTCAAAATCAAAATATTCGACACATCATTTCATGAATCTTTGTTTAACATTCTAAAGCTCAACTAATGTCATGTATATAGAAATGTTCAACAAATGTTTTACCATGCTTTAACAAATATCTACAGATGCTATATATATATATATATATATATATATATATATATATATATATATATATATAGATGAGCAGGTTATGCAAGTGAGAATCAACTTCATGTTTAAATTCTGGGGTGAAAGCTAATTCGAGTACCATTTACTTTTAAAGTTAGTAAAATATATTGAGTTTGTTGAATAGGAAATAACTATCTACAGAGTGGTTCTTTCTATGTTTAAAACTATGTTTTAAAGATGCATTGTAGTAGAATGGGTAAATTCTAATATTTATTTTGATGTACACTCAGGATGTAATAAAAGTCCACTTTGCCCTCCTGCGAGCCATCGACCAGACCATGCTCAGTGGAGGAAGCAGCCTGGGGAAGATCTTTCTTGAGTTCAAGGAAAGGTTAGTAACCTGGAATTAGTTTTTTGCATCGTTGATCCCTGCATAAGCAGATGCTGTTCTTCTACTGTGTACATTGAGTATTAAAACCCACTTGTAGTTAAGAGGAAGCTGCAGATTTTCTTCCCTTTCAAAGTCTGTAGGCTGCATCATTTTGAGTATCCACTGATCAGTCAGAGGATTGCTGGGATTAGTGTCAATTAAGTAAATTAAAACAAAAAAAAGTTTGCGAAAAACCTGAAAGAGCATGTAATCAATTGTTCCCCATTCAACCAAAACCGTCAGAGTAAATCTACTAAAGACTGCATTTGCTTATCAGAGTTATTCCTGCATGGTGGTGTCTCCTCTTACAATACCATGTCATGACCAAGTTTTATTTCTTAAGACATCAGTGCTCAAAGTTCAGTAAAAATATTATTTATTATTTTATTTAGCCACCTGCCTTTTCTGTTCTGTATCTAGATCAAAATCTTCTCCGCACTCCACCATGTATAAATTACATGGATCTTTTAGTTGTGCTGCTTTTGCACATTACCATACCACTTCCTTTTATCCTCTCATTCATACTATAACCAAAGTTTTCCTTTTGTACTATAATTTAAAACACTGTTGCACATATTTTATATATTTGTTGTATTTATCTGTATATGCTACCATATATATTACTTGAAAATATCATTCCTTTTTGCTTTTAATTTATTGATTTAGTGCTACCTTACCATAGTTTGGCATTGCCTATTTTATTCTTTATATTCTATTCATTTAAATATTTTGCATATATGTTTATACATTTTATGTATCTCTAGCATAGAGGGGTCTATAACTACATTTCATTTTACAAATCAGAATTTTCTTGCTCCACGGACACACTGTATCACTTGTTTTAAGAAAGCCATGTTTTTAGACAGAAAAAGGCGAATTCTATGGTGTTGGGATTTGAAAACGCTGTGAACAGGGAAAGCAAAGGTTTATTGGCAAAAAAAAAGGGTTTCCGCTCAGATCTCCATCTTGCCCAGCTGCTGAGCAACGTGTGGATAATTTGCATCCCTGAGGGGAGCAGTGATTTGCCTCCCTGCTGTGCTGAGTGTGGCTGCTTCATAGGTAATGGTAATGATGGTGATGCTAGGTTCTTGCCATGGTCATAATTCCATACACAGCCATGGATATGCCACTCTCCTCGCATGATACACCCATTACTGTAAGAGTGAGTAACAGCGCCAAATGTGTGTGCGTACCTGTTCTTGCATACATAAGCATGTATTATATTCTTCTGCTCAGTGATCCTGATAGCACACATACAATTTTTACAACCTGAAACAGGCATTCACAGTATTTATTTTGGGCAACGTCAGTTTGCATAGGTAATAGGCTTGTCGCAGGCTTCTCTCTTAACCCTAGAGGGCCATGTAACACAAAGTTGGTGTGACATTAGAGACTCAATTTATACTAATAGACAGAGGCAGGCACATACTCTCTCCCTCTATCTCTATCACACTAACACACACACACACACACACACACACACACACACACACACACACACACACACACACACACACACACACACACACACACACACACACTAACACACAGGCACACACTCCCACTGTATCTCCTTGCCCGTTTAGCTCATCTGACTCTCTGATCTGATTGAGCAGTGGTTGGAAATCTTCATTTGCACGCAATCCCAGATAAGGTCCAGCTAGCCAAAGGTCACTGTAAAGGACTGGGAGGTTGTCTCCTAAAAGCTCAGAGGATGCACATGGAGAGAGAGAAATGGAAAATACAGGAAGAAAGTTTGGCAGAAACAGTAGTTTTACAGTCATATCTTGTTGATTGATTATTTTCGTGATGTAAGCCCTGATTTTTTGGTTTTGTAAGCTTCTTTCTTTTGGACTTAATGTTAATAATTTAAAAAAAGTAAACACATCTGGGAAGATTAAGCATTTATGAATTCGACAGAGGGTTATAAGGGTGTGGATTTTCATAACAATCCTATTAAACTCCCCCAAAAAAACAACCTTTTATCCCATACCAATCCCGGAAGAATGACTCCCATCCAAACCTCTTCCCGTTTTTATTCATTAGAACTGCATTATAAATAAAAACTGACGTATTGTTATAATAATGCTCGTACAGCACCAGTCATTGGATAAATAGTGAAATTGACTTCCATCCTACGGGCTCCCAAAGGAATCCCGTGACCCACAGGATTCCCAGAAAAATGTTAGCCTCTAGAGGTCGGCAACTGATAGAGCACCAAGGCCTAGGTCACAATTTAATTTACAATGTATCCAAAAAGTTTTGGACAGGGTTGAGGTCAAGGCTCTGCGCAGGCTAGTCCAGTTCTTTCACACCCAACTGGGAAAAACCTTGCTTTATGGACTTAGCTTTGTGCACTAGGACACGACCATGTTGAGACTAGTCTGTCAAACTGATGGCACAAAGAAGGAAATATTCTAAACTGAAATATCATCACATACTGTCGCATTAAGATTACTTTCATTTGAACTAAAATGAAAAAGCGCCCCAGAACAAAGGTACACATACTGTCTTCTACCTGGTTGCTTTGAAATGGATGTTAACCTTCTATCTATGACAGAAATATCTAACATTTATCTTCTATTCATAAACAAATTTGCTGATGACATGCTGTTCTTTGTTAATATTTATCTTTAGTGACATTCTCAGAAATGAGAAGCAGGGTTATTTTAAGAAAACGGTTCATTAGATTTGCAGATTTTTTGCATCACAGGCTTTGACACTGTGCATGTGATTGACATGTATACCTGCCTCATTATAAGCCACCGTGGTCTTTTGTCTCTCTGTGGCGATAAGTAACCAGGGGATTTGGACCCGCACAGCACCGCTCTCATCAGCATCTTGGCGATTTTTCGAGGACTAGGCTTGGCATAATTAATTTGGTTATCTATGCTTGTAAGTCCAGGTGACCTTTACAACAATGTGCTTGTATCTTTTTTTTTTCTCAGGTTGGTGCAAAAGATGAAGAGCTTTTCTTTTCTTTTCTATTTGTCATTGAACTGAATGCCATGCTGAAAATGTCACTGGTTTATATCGACTACATCTCAATTTTTAAACAGCCAGAACTGGGCTAAAGGGGAAAAGTGGCTCAGAAGAAGCTCTATAAACTAAATGGGCATCTAAGTACCCTCTTGTTGATATCCTCATTTGCGATATTCCCCAACTCATTTCCGGAGTAATCTTGGCTTCCTGATATCATTGCAGTCCCTAATCATGGCTGCACTATGAGCCTGTTTATTGGAGGTCTTTGCTCTATGTTCTACTCCATTTGCTGCGTGCTGGATATGTTGAGTGGAGGTGAGGGGGTCCCAATGCCATGTGTCAGAGAATATTAGCTGGCTCCACGGCCTGTCACTTCTGGTTTGCTTGGAGATTGGCTCGGCATGTAGGGCTCCACAAGGGTGGGGGTGAAGGCCCAGGGCGCAGTTACTCAAAATTGCATTTTCTGTGAAATAACATGCACGACAGCATCCTCATTATTCAAGAGGCCAGAACAGCAGGGCGATATGACAGCACTGAAAATAATTCAAACTAGCAAGTTTTTACTGCACCAGCAAACTCTCCAATAATGGAAAAAATGGGCTCAAACAGCTCTGTCGTTTAGAGGTTGCTGTGCAGCATCTCCAACTCATTAAAGCCTGTTTGCAAACTTCTTTTTCAATTTCTGCTGTAGGTTTTAGGCCTCATGTTTTTAGGCTGTCCGACCCTATTTCTGCCTGTTAGTACTTACGCATGTTCATACGTCCAATTTACATGATCCCGATGTCTAAGGAACGCCCTGAGGGAATTTCTTCAAATTTGGCACAAACGTCCAATTGACTTCATGAGTGAACTGAATGGAATTTGGTGGTCCAATGTCAAGGTCACTGTGACCTTAAGTCCGACCCTGTCTTGGAAAAGCAATATATACTTGGACTAAAGAATTAACTGATTTGAACTTTTGGTCATCGTGAACTCCTGAAACTAGCTTTGGCAAAAAAAACAAAATCCTATATGCTAATAAAAAAATTCACACAAATGCCTTATAGGATAAAATGAAGGAATGACATTTCGGACATGCATGGATGTAAACTACAATTGACTGGTTGGTGAAGGCAACTCTCAATTCTAGTTAGTAATGTTGACAGTTCTCAAATGGAAAAAAAGGGAAAGGCATGTGATATACACAGAACCCGGATCATACCAGGCATCATCAATAATGCTTCACTCTAGCAAATGTAGGATCTTTGGAATCTCACTGCAATTATTGGAGCTTTATAACTGTTTAAAAATGCTGCATAAGTTGAGTAATGCTGCAATAATTTAGTTTTCTTTCTCTGAAGATGTCTAAGGTTGCATTTGTTGTTTTGGGAAAGGCTGATATAGAGCTTCATTAGCTTGGACAATTTTAATTGATATTTGAAATTGAATTAAATTACTGAGTCCTGGTCTTTTTTCTTTCTTGTATGTACAATACGGTATCTTAGATTGCAGAGTTTCAAGCAGCAATACTAGGAGAAAACAGGTCTTGATGAGTCGTTACCTCCCACAGTGATGTGTTCAGACGTGGTGTCAAGTAAGAAGTGGGTTTATCACAGTGTCACGGACTAATTATGCATGACTGCGCCAAGAGTGGATGCATGCTGCAGTGTGCTTGTGTATCATCAGCCCTTTTGTTCCACAGCCAGTGAAGAGGACAAAGCCAATGACTAGCCTCCCAAGTGGCAGATGAAAGGCTGTTATTAAATGTGTGAATATATAACTTGTGTACACACAACATGGCGTCTATTGATCCAGTTATGTGACCTTGGGTGTGTTATTTTTGTGCCAGGTATTGATACTTTTTTTTTATGCACTAAAAACCTACAAGGTGTTTTTATTTTTCAATCAATGTCATTCAGCTTCAGCGTAAAGTACCAAATACTGTATTATTTCCCATACACCAGTGTTTTATTCCTCGCATATACACAAACACATATACACAGCACAACAAACACAGTGAAATCAAGCCTCTGCACTTAACCCATCCTAGTGTTAGGAGCAGTGAGCAGCTATAACTATACAGGGCCCAGGAGCAGTATGGGGATCCAGTGCCTTACTCAAAGCCAACTCATTATGCTCCCTACTTGGTCCATGTGGGGAATTAACATATTTTTATTGTTTTTTTCCTGGTGAAACATTAATTGCAAAAGTGACACCTGTTGATTCTTTTTTTCATTAATACCCAACATAATTTTTCTTTTACCATTTTGGATCACAACACCAAGCTGAAGAACACATTCATCTGACATATAACTACTATATAAAGCTGTGACAGCAAACATTTAACAAAACAGTTGCTTATTTACATATTGGGCTGACAATGTGGCAACATTAGCATTCATTGATAGTTGAAAGTAAGTCTAAAATGATTCTCCTTTAAGCTTGGTTTTGGTTTCCACCATCTCCTACCAACACCTGGCCCTTTAGCTGCTAGATACATATTCCACTTTCTTCACCAGTTACTGTATTTTCTAACTTTGTATGACTGCAATTTGTAGCTGAACAGGTAATGCAGCCTGGGTTTATCAGAGCTTGTTTGCTTGGAAACAAGGCTGGTGGGAACGCTGAGAACAGATATGCTGTGAAACCAAAACTGCAATCTTCAAGAGGCTGAAGTGGCCTTCAATATTACAGCAGAATGGAGCTGCCTGTTTGGTTGGACATGCGGTTTGTTTGCTGCAAGTGGAAACTTAAAAAGAGATTGAGCCCTCAGGCAGCGGAGAACGAGCCTCTTGCTCCAGGGACACAGTGGTTAGAATGAAAACACACACACACACATACACACACACACACATACACACCGAACAGGATGGCCTTCTTTTAAACTCGACCACATAAACCAACAAATCACTCTTTCAATCACTTTCATTCACTCAGCTCTTGCCAATGCTGTGGGAGAAACATCATTTTGGATCTTTTCAGTATATGTTCCTTATCAAGCAAAAGAAGCGTGTTATGTTTTTGCCTTTAAACACTTATTTTTTATAGGCCATATAATCATTTAAGAAAACATGTACAATCCGCATATATTATTGATTATTATATTTTTCATACAGTCATCTCCACTGCATCCTCCACTTGAAACATTTCCCGTGAACTGGATATATATGATATTTGCAGAGAGTTCACATATTTATTCTTTGTAATGTACCTGGGTTCCGCAAAAGGCAGCAGAAATGACAAACTATGCGGCCAGTGCCAAAACGTTTGCGGGGGCCTTGTTTTCGGAACTCTCGCAGAAAGTTGTTTTCCCAACGTTCACAGAACATTCCTGGGACATGTATCAAGTGGGGGGTGCAGTGGGGAGAAAGCAGTATGTGTAAATCAACACCCATATGCATTATCACATTGTACAAGTCCTTTAAGATGAATATTGAGTATTTGTAACCTCAGAGGCTGCTGCTTCACTTTCAATCTGTAGATCTTTACTTTTCTCTAAAATGTTCTATATATTTCTTTAATCTTTCTAATTATGGCTTTCAAAAATATCTAACATCTCTCAAACTGCTATAATGATTCCCACATTCACAGCAGGAGATTGAACCTTTTTCTCTTCTGTCCTGATAACATAATATATGTCTCTTGCATGTGCCCCTTGGATCCTCGCTACGCTGCACAGTCCGCCTGCTGTTTTATAATTGATCAAGACTCCCATTAATCTCAATCACTTTGTCATCCTGGAGCAGCAGTAGCTGAGGGGAGCTGTCTCCCCTAGTGTGGATCAGGTCTTAATCAGGGGCCAGTTTAACCAGGGTAGGAGCTTCACTGCAGAGGGGCTGTAGGCAGAGTTCCTCCTGGGCTCCAGTGAAGATCCAGGGATCATCACTGCTGGATCTCGTTGGAGTAGAGGATGATCAACCATTGAATCGGCCTGAAAAAAATCTTATTTCAAGAGAAAAATTTACTGTAATTTACGTCTGGCCAAACATGAAACGGATGATGGAGATTGATAAATTGTCCTATTGTGTATTGGAGCAGTGGACTCATGCTGCAATCATTATAAAAGCTATTTAAAGTCTTATTTCATGTGTGATTTCATAACTTGTAAAATAGTTCAGTATTTGTTTGAGCAACGCTTTAAAGCACCATAACTTCTAATTAACAGTGGCACCTGTTTCAATAACAGAATCACGATAAAGGCTAAACATTGTGCAACAGTAACACACAAGTAACACAAAATGCCTTATTGTCCTGATAATGTCAGTTAGACAGCAAATATCCTCCTTAAGTGCGTGTTGAAAACACTATTTGCAATGTCACCTCTATAGTTCAACCACTTATTGTTTTATTTAGTTTCTTATTTGGATAATGGTTTTATGTAGGGCTACGACTAATTCATTTTTTAATCTAGAGTTAATCTGCTGATGTTTTTCTTGATAATTGATTTGTCTCTATGAAGTAAAAACAGAAATTGAGAAAAAGACCCTCATAATTTTGATGCCTTCAGAATATTGGTTTTGACCAAGCAGCAGTTCATAACAACGATATCAATAAGGCAAAGAAAAGCAAATTGGCACATTTGAAAGAATGGAACCAGGAAATGTTTTGCTTGCAATATTACTTGAAAAAATAACTGAAGCTATAAATCAATGAATTAATAAATAATTTTTTTGATAGATAGATGAATTATCAACAAGTTGTTGCTCTAAGTCTGTTCATAATTAGCACCTTGTTTGTTATCTCTCTTCATGATACCTTCACCTTCTTTTAAAGGTTGATTTCAAAGCTGTGCTAGTAGCGAGAGGACCTTTTTAAAAGCAGGAGATCAGTTTGAAATACATTTTCATTCTGTGGCATCACACACAATTGTGTTAACTGTTGCAAAAGGACACAGTCATGGGCTCCTTTACTATAGACTATTTGGGGAGAGATTTGAAATAAAATCAAAAGAGAGAAGTGCTACAGGGCGCACAACGGGATGCTTTGCGTGAAATGTGTTTTTACTCCGACAAACAACCTGCCAGGAAGGGGGGCGTGTGAAACCTAAAGATGTGCACATAACTTAAAGGTGTGTTGGAAAGAGCAGAAATCATTGCGATGTTGTAGTTTTATTTCCACTGCTGCGCGTATAAACTTTTCCTTTTCTAGTTTGCATCACAGTTCTATCAGAGGCTTGATTAGACTTCAGGGTGCCAGCTCTCCGCGCCGCCTTGCCCCTCTCAAGGTTCAGATTAGGAGACCGGAGTGCCAATGCTACTTGGGGGGGGTGCCACTCTACCAGCATTGCCAATGACCTACTTTGACTCAGTGAGTGAGAGCAATGTGTGCCACATGCAGTGGCATCCTCCAGGCAGCATGACTTTGAACTCCCTCCCAACCGAAACCCAAAGATCTGTGTCAGCGTCCCATTGTAATATCTAATGAACCACAGCTCTCATATCCTCGCCGCTCGAAATTAAGAGATTTTTCTTTTCCTCACACGCTGATAAGAGGAACTCTGCGAAGCAGCTGATATATAGCAGAGTCTTTCATTAGTGCTCTGTGATTACAGCTCAATGGCAAGAGGATGCCGCCCCTCCAAATATTGCCCTGGGATCAGAATTCAGTCATTGCTTATTCATGGTATTCACGTGCATTCCTAATCATATTTATTCACATATTCATTTATCTGCCCCCTATAGTGCCAAATGACTCTTGGGTTGACCTCTCAAATGATGTTATTAATCTAAAAAATGTATATGCGGTACATTGCCGAAAGGCACTAACCAGTTCACAGCTAATTGTGGACTCAAACAGCAATCTCCTTTGTACCTTTGTTTTTACAAAGATATGGTATATGTCCAACCTTTTTAAAAGAGCCTCATTAGTGCTTATTAAGCCTAATTTGTATCCATACAGAAGGCTTTGGATGGGTATTTATGAGCCCACATGTTTCCAAATGTTCCTGTTTTCACAGAGAACATGCAGAAAATATCAGAATCAAAATCTCAGTTGGGGATTTCTCCTAACAGACATGAATGTTTCATCATTTAGAGCTTGAACGTTTATAAGATGTGTTCAGCTGCAGAAAGCCTTATGGGAGTAAATATAGTTAACAGATGAGAAATGAAAGAGACTGTGGACAGGCAGTACTTGTCTTTTTCAATACTTTTTATTGATAGACCAAATTTGGTCTTTACTTAGATTGTTTTTCAGGTTTGCTGTAATGGAGAGGTATGCTTTTAATGGTGTGTGGATTTTACTCACCTCAGTATCCCAAAGGTTTCACAAAGAAAGTAACTATGACCAAATTGTGATTGTGATTCTCTTTTTATAGCACAATGTAAACAGACTGCAGAAGGAGCCAGGGCCAAACAATAATCTACAATTATTTATATTGTTTGATGAATGTCCCATGGAGGACGATGAGCTGTGACAGTGTATCTTGTCTGACAGTTGTTGAATTGTGTCCTTCACCAGGTTGTTGATCTATGGTCAGTACTGCAGCCACATGGAGAACGCACAGAAGACACTGGATGAGCTAATAGCAACACGAGAGGACGTCAAGATTAAAGTAGAGGTAATGACCTCCATCACTCACCACAAACAGATGATAACCTGATGATTTAGTGCATTTTTGTGAAAGAATACATCACATTGCAGGCAGTGAACACATGTTTATTTTTCAAACTGAATACAAATAACTGAGCAGATGGAATCAGCTCATCTGCCTGCTTATGGACATGTGATATATAACCCTTAAAAATATAATTTGAGGTGGTTGGAGCCAGAGGATTGAATGACAAAAAGACACCTGAAAGACAGATTTGAAGCCACAAGACGATATAGAGACTTTCAACAGAATACACCAACTGCGTATTATTCATTTCAATAATTTTACCAAGAGAAAATACCAAACTCAAAGTAATAATTCGATGTTTTTTACTGTGGTAGATGTGATAGTAAACTAAATATTTTTAGGTTTTGATGTTTGGTAACATATGGATAAATAAAGCAATGTGAAGACTTAATTTAATTTATTAATCAGGATCTTTATGTCTTCGTACATGTACTTTACCACATTAACTATTACATCTATATGACACAGTTTTTACTTTTTTTTTTTACTTTCACATGTACTCTAAGAGGAAAAAGAAGATAAACTGTAAAAGAATAAATAATTATGTAGCCTTATATTACAAATCACACATTTGCCTCAAGGATTTTACCATCTGTACAGCATATGACAACCTCTTTCATAAGACCCTCTCTTGATGTAAGGAAAAACTCAACAGAATAAAATAAGTGTATATTTTTTTTTAACAGGGTTGATACTTTTTTCGGTAGTGTCACTGTGCACAATGTTGTAAATGGAGATGTGGTTTAAACACCACAGCAGCCATGTTTCATTGGCAATTGTGCAAATGTCCCCAATGTGATTCTACATAATCTGACATCTCTCACAAAATCATTACACATAAGTATGAAAGTCTAATTTACTATTGAATAAATGATGACATTGAACACCTAATGAATTAAATAAATTCATAAATGTGGTCCAAATTTGCCAGGGTCATGAACCAATGTAGATGAAATCAGTAGGGCAAATAATGTAATTTTTGCAAATATGCTGTCAGAGCTGTTCAAATCATAAAATGTAGTTTTACTGAACTTAACATTAACCTGTTGACTGTATATAGGCGAGGGTATACTGAGTAGGAAATGCCTTCAAGAGGTTGTGTTAAATGTTCTTGAGTTCTTACACAGAAGCACATTTATGATTTAAAAATGTATCTCTGCAGCAATTCTGCAGCAAGACCTCCTTCTTTTTGCTCTACTATTATTAATCTGATTTTACACTTCTGAAAAAGTAGGATTAAGGCTAATCAGCAGTTAGCACAGCTGAAAAAAAGGCTCTTGGGGCTGTTTATAAAATTCTTTATTTGATTAGAGTAGTTGACCGTGAGATACGCTATCTCAAAATACAAGAGCTTTGTAACAGGGTTAAATAACTTCTCACAATTTTTTCAGACACAATAACCTTGTTTGTAAAGATTGATATGCTGTCCCTTTACACAAGCACAAACACAGTTGTCAGGGAAACCTATAAGATGATGCTAACAAAAGACAGCTTCTTTTGGGGCCAGTGCAGAATTGCTATAAATGTGTTCATTTATCAGAGGCATTTCCCAGTCAGCATGCAGGGTAATTGCGTCACAAATGGCTGGTACTACCAGAGCTTTTGTTTCTCCTGATAGAATAAACTGGCCTCCTTATTGCTAATGGAATGATCCGTGAATGTTTGGAAGCAATCGAAGTAATTCAACAAAACCCAATGAATTATTAATCAATGAATGAATGCTTGTTAGTAGGAACTGTTCAATTTGGCATTATGCAATGTGTTATGTGATAACGGCACTGCTCCTGTTCCGTGTTGTTCCACAGGAATGTACTATGAAAGTACAGGAAGGGAAGTTCAAGCTGCAGGATCTTCTGGTGGTTCCCATGCAGAGGGTGCTGAAGTACCACCTACTACTGAAGGTAGGCGGCATCTCCCGACTGCAACAGTCCATCTTTGAATGCCCTCCAGCTCTTTGAATGTCCTCGGTCAGATGTTGGACCCATTTTCAGCAGAAAGAACGTGAATTGCTATTTCACACATTACTTTCCATCTTTTAAATATCAAACACTCACTCCCTATTAGGCCCAAAAGGCTCTGAAATGTTTGTAGCTTGATTCCACATGGAGGGTGCTGTATTTGGCTTGGATTCCCAGCGGTTACAGTGGCCTAATTTTCCTGTGACAACAAAAGTATCTACTTCTGCAGCAGTATCCACTTGCCTCCTCGTAATATTGTAGCTCCAGAGGTCCGACAAAAGTAGCTTATCTAGCATCCTGCATCGAGCCTGTCTATACCCGTCATTGAGCTTTGACTGATGACAGTTCTGCAATCACCTGGTGTTCACTTCACTTCTTTGTAATTGCATATTATAAATCCAACCATCTTTTTTTCCTGTATAAACAAAATATGGTGTGTGCATTTTTTTTTAATCGCATTTATAGGTTTAAATAAATTAATAAATAAGTTTTTAGTTACTTAAGTTTTAAAATAGTCTGCACTATCATTGCATCAGGTCAAGTGTTTAGATTATCAGTCGGTTAATCAGTTAATTGATGGAATATTCATTGTCGGCTAACAACAACTAATTAACATTTTTGTAATCTATCAAAAATAGTAATGCCAAACATTTGTAAGGTTTCTGCTTGTGAAATAGTTTTGCGCATTTCACAAAAAACTTAATTCTTTTGGGGTTTTAACTACGGGTAAATAATACGCTACGGGTAGATACACTATAATCAGTGATTGCAGCCCTGCACTGATGCCCTAATATGCAAATATAGTTAAGCACACTGTCTGACCGCTTGCATCATAGCCAATACATTTCTCCCTGGAGCTCTCCTCCTGGTGTGCAGAACTAGTTGGCCACTGTAATATTCCCCATGATTAATTGACTTTGCATCTCAATTATGGATGAGCATATGAGTTTATGATGCGGTGCATAATGGACTTGGATGGAGGCGAGTGTTTGCTTCAGGTGATTGTGGGACTGCACAGAGAGTGCCGCGACTTGTCTATTAGTTTGAATCAAAGCCCTACAGAAATCTCAGCAAGGCACTGAGGTCAAATCAACTGCACACTAATCCAATTAAACACACCCCATTTCACTGCTTCCAACAGCTTTGCAGTGAAACACCGCTGCATGCTGTGGCCTCGGGGCATGTCAGACTGACAAGCCCTGTTTTATGTGTGTGGGTCCAGTCATGCACATCCTCAGTTGATGTTGTATAGATATCATCACAGTAGCATTTCCCTATTTGGTATGGTGTGAATACGCAGCTCTCTTCATCTTTTATGTACCATAGCTGCACTCTAAATAAAGTGAATCCAGCACATTTCAGTCATTTCAGAGGTAATTCTCCTCAAGCAGGGTTTGCATATTTGCAGAGTTTTTTTATGAACCGATGTAATCATATATTTCATCTAAAGCTTTATGGGCCGTCCAGCAGAATGTTGTCAGTGGCCAGTTTCGCTTGTGCAAATGTAACAGACCATGGTATTAAAAAGATCTGTTAAGTCAGCAGGTCACTTAGATGAAAAAAATGAAGCTAATTAAGGTCAAATAGGGCCCAATAGCATTACTTTCATCTTGGTTGGGCTGGTGCTGCTGCTGGTGGTAAGCCAGTGAGGGCTACTATCCTTGTGGCTGCAATATTGACTCTTACTGATTGTTCAGGGTGGCTGCACAGTGGGGGTTTAAAATGGGGGGGTAGTATCCAGAGGGTACTAACACAGGAGCAAATGTGCAGGGGAATGGAGCTCTTCCAAAGAATACATTTAATTTCTTTGTTTATTTATGTGTCATACATGATTTTATGTACATTGATGATTAATCTGCCAACTGTTTGGACAGCTGGAAACATTTCATTTTTAATAATATATCTAATTATATTTCTTAAATCAGCCCCAAGTTGTGGAGGCAGGAGGCAGATAATCACAGGTCAAAACGATGTAACATATTTGTTATTGATTGGCTATGTGGAGGACAACATGATTTACTGTTAAAAAATAGTCAGACCTGGAAGCTAGTTTGCGATTTCTCCAGCTCCCTTGTGTATCGTATTTTCATGTACGTTGCCGTTGACGGTGCTTAGGTGCAGCTTATTCTCAGCCACATCGGTGTCAGCCCTATGATCACAGTAAAGAGCAGCTGGACTTTTCTTACAACAACCTTCTCTAATTACTATATGATTCAATGTTTGCATCATACACTCCAATAAAGTATGTTGTGTTTTTGAGACAAAATAACAATAACAATAATCATCCTCCACAGGAACTTTTGAGTCATTCAGCGGACCGACCTGAGAGACAACAACTCAAGGAGTCTCTGGAGGCTATGCAGGTATGTTTGTTCATGGGTGAATTTTAAGAAATATTATATAATAACTCTACAGTGCTCCAAGCCAAAGCTGTATACATTGTTTCATACAGCTACTGTGTCTCAAAGGATTGTAAATCTACAATGATATGACAGATGTCAGAGCGATTTACAGTTTAAGGCTGAAGGAATGTTTGCCTTGCTCTCCCAGGACCTGGCCATGTACATCAATGAAGTCAAGAGGGACAATGAGACTTTGAAGAAAATCAGCGAATTCCAAAGTTCAATAGAAAATCTTGTAAGTACTGTGAAGTAGGGTTTTTTTTTTTTGTGACTATATATTGGTCATATATCAGTTATGAGCAATTTCTTTATTATATCTGTACTCTTTTTACTGATTTGAAGTTCCTTAAAGTTAATATCAGGTATATCCATGTACCCATAGTACCCATATTAACAATATTAGAATCAGTCTTCATTAGCAGTGGCTCATGTTGCCAGGGAGACCCACTGTCAGTCACATCTAATCAATCAACACCATACACACTGACCTGATTAGGCAATTCACCTGAGTTTTTGAGTGTTGAACTCTTATAAGTTTAATAATGAGGATGTGTTTTCTAACTTCTTCTAACTGAACATTTTTTGCTCATTTATAAACACATTTCTGAAAGGAATAGCTTGACATTTCAGGAAAAAAATAATGCTTATCTGCCAGCTTGACTAGAGTTGATGAGAAGATTAATACCGCTCTCTTGTGGTCCTCTGCAATCTAAATATCAAGCAGCTGGTTAGCACAAATACTGGAAACAGCTGGCAAAGAGGTATCAAACCCTCAAAGCACCTCTGAAGCTTGTAATTATAACGTTTTATCTTGAGTATTTAACCAGTACAAACACATGAAGTTGCTGTGTTACTGAGTGGGTTGGACCATGCTTTGGCCAGGGCCAGCAACCTGCTAAAGCTTCAGTGCCTCTGCCTGACATTTTGTTACGTTTTGGACAGAGTCAGGAAAGCTATTTCCCCATGCTTCCAGTTTTATGCTAAACTAAGATTAGCGTCTGCTGGCTGTATCATCACATTTAATGAACAGATATGACAGTTGGATCAGTTTCTCATCCTTCACCAAAATGTCAACTATTGCTTTAAAGGCACAATGACTAGGATTTCCCTAGACTAGATTAAAAATAATCCGTCTCAATCATCACACAAACCAACTAGAAATGCACGGCAGTGTCAGTATCTGTAGAGACCCAGCATTCTGCCTGTATTTTTTTTTTCTTTACATTTTGCTGAGTTTCTTGGCTTCAACCTCTCTAAAAACGTATTGGCCATGTGCCAGATCGCAAGTACCCATCCAAGAGAAAGATGTGAAAATAGCGGACACAGCGCTCAAAAAAATGCAAATACCGCGAGGCGAAGGCCAAGTGGACAAAGCTGGTTTCAAAACAAAGCTGGCTTTCACCCGCTGGCGAGCACCCTAACCCTCCATGAGCCAAGGAGGAGGGGTCAACTTTGAAAGTTGGCAAACTGCAACCAAGAAATCCTTCTCATTAAAAGATCATAATCTGAAGCCACATTCTCAGGTGCTTCCGACTTTCTTTTTTTAGATTAGGAATTGTCTTCCTGCCAGCAGTGAAATTGAACTCCATCACATAAGCATTTGGTAGATAAGATAATATAATACATTTTTATGTTAACCTTCTGTCATTTATAATCCAATGTTCCAGCTTCTATTGTTGTTCTTGAAACTAGATTTGACATCTCTGCAGAAGTCATTTTTTATGTTTAAAAAGTAATACACCGTCACTAATGTTATCACCAGGCTGGAATTCAAAGTTTGTCAGTGTGATTAGTCACTGAGCATCACAGAGCAGAAGCCCATTCTTGATAATGCCCATATTTTCTCTCATCTGTTAGGAACACTGGCATCATCTTGCTTTCACCTTTCACGATCCTCCACTATTATAATATGCCAAATAAATCATTTAGCCTTGCAGAACATTAAAAAAAGTAGTTATGTACATTGCAGACTAATGTTAATTTTAATAGTTTTTCTAACAGCACTCACTCGTTTTATCAGTCACTGTTTTCGCCTTTTACTTCCTCTCTTCTTCTACTGAGGTTAAAATTGTCTCCTGGTTCATCGTGGTCTTGTGCATGTGCCATATATACAGCAAACCACTTGAAATTTACAATGACTGAATAGTTTCCGAGCTCTATCCCTCAATATATATCTATTTGGATTCTCTCTGAAATTCAAGTTTAGCTGAATTATTCATGTTTTCTCATTAAACTTAGAAGTTATGGTATGCAGTGCACTGATATTCTGTGTGTCCATGTGACCTAAGCAGCAGGTGAAACTGGAGGAGTACGGGAGGCCAAAGATAGACGGAGAGCTGAAAGTGTGCTCCATCGTCAACCGAACGAAACAGGACCGGTGAGTCCGAACTCAACAGAAAAAAACTACCCAAAAGATATGACTTATAAAGTAACCCAGTGCCAACAATGACTTATTTCACAGCCGAAATATCAATGAATGAATGTGTGTGTATGTCTTCAGGTATATTTTCCTGTTTGATAAAGTGGTCATTGTCTGCAAGAGGAAAGGATATAGCTATGAGCTCAAAGAGATTATTGAACTGCAGTCGTATAAAATGTCGGATGACCCCATGAACAACAGAGACATGAAAAAGGTGAGAATCATCCTTTTACTTTGCATAGCCCTTGCTAGTGCAGGTAATGAAACATTGCGCGTAATCATTACAAATGTTGCCCTTGAGCTGAACAACCTTGTTGATGGTAATTTCAGATATGGAATTTATGAGTAATGCATAGAAGTGTCAGATTTGCATTGTGCTTGCCCATGCTTGAAAAAAAACATCCATGTAAATGCAATGAAGGTCATTTAGGATTCATGAAATTGTACTGCAGAGCATTGCGCCACAAGTCTAACATGCTTTTTTTCTGTTTTGAATCTGCATGTCTTCGTCCATGTTTGCATGTTTAACTGGGTCTTTCTCTGGTGTCTTTCTTTTTGCATGCTTACCAGTCAAGTGGAAAAATGGTAAGCTCAAGTAACCCCTTTATTTAACTCATATTTTCATAGTGGCCTAGTGTTTTGGCTGAGGTGTATTTTGGGGGTGATGATTGCACATGCACCCACCGGCTCTGCTAGATGCATTGCTAAAGCATGTGGAGCATCTTTAAGTTCTGAATTAAATGTGGTCATATTAAGAATATATTTTTTTACAAATGTATTTAAAAACGCAGGAATTATAAACTTATGTCATTGCCATGCCCATATCTCTCTGCCATCTGTTCCTCACTCATGTTTTGTTTCCAGTGGTCGTACGGTTTCTACCTAATCCACCTGCAAGGGAAGCAGGGCTTTCAGTTCTTTTGTAAAACTGAGGAGACAAAGAGGAAGTGGATGGAGCAGTTTGACATGGCCATGTGAGTATGATTACATGGTAGGGTTGGTAACTTTCATAGAAATACAATTAAGAAACCATCTCTAGATAGAATAACCAGATTGGAGTGTCTGTTTATGGCTAATCCAGTAAATTAAATACCAGAATATCAAGCTTCTTCATCACAAAATCTAACAAAACTGCCCTGTCTAATCGATTCCTCTCATTTATTATTTACTTCCAGGTCCAACATCAAGCCAGAGAGAGCCACAGCCAATCAGCATAACTTCCAAATGCACACATTTGATAAGAACACCAACTGTCGAGCCTGCAAGATGCTCTTGAGGTAACAACCCTGATATGTCCAGTGCTAATGTGCATAACAGCAGATTCATGTTCTACATTTAATAAATGAATGCATGTTCATTCAGACTATTCAAGGCCTATCATGTAGTCAACAATGTTCAGCAGTCCTAGAAATATATATTTCACTGTTACTTTTATATGTACTTAGAAAAGATCCTGTATATCCTTGATTTATACTGTGGTGCAAGAAGCAGTCAAGTCATTTACTTTACCACAATGTAAAAAATAATCTTCTAATTTTTATTTTCTAAAGATAATAAGTAACTACAGCTGCACCATAAATGTACAACAGCAAAAAGGTTTCCCTGTAAATTGTGGTGGAGTTGAAGTATAAAGAAGCAGAGAATGAAATAACTGAACATTTAATTTAGTATTTAGTAATAAGTGTATTTTGTTACTGTACATAAATAAAATTAGTGTTAAGTTAAAACCTTAAAACATGTCTCAAATAGAATGAAGAACTGAAAGTGCCTAACTGAAGACAAATTCAGCCACATTTGGTGAGCAACCCACAAACAAACAAAATTACATAGGGAATTTGTTTTTGGCTACCGTAGACCATCATTAGTGTTTAAGCAATCTTTGGAAAATATTCTACTAACTTGGACCGAGGCTGACGAATGATATTTTTAAACATTTCCCTTCCCAGCACCAACCACTTTACCCCTGAGCATGCCTCCTCCCATGTGAGAGTGCTGCTCGACTGCAGCGGGGACAACCAACCCGTGTCACTGAATCACCACTTTCACCTCTATTACAGTCAGCCGGCTAAACTCCACTCAGTGTATTGACCCACACATCTCACGTCTTGGCTGACCTAAATTCACAGAGCCAGTGGTAGCAGGGACCAGCGTTCTCACTCCCTGCTAGATGCTAATTACTGCTGCAGCCCCAGCGGATCCCATTGTGATTTATGGCACTTACAATCCAACATGGCAGAGTGCGAGGCATGCAACGTTACAGTATCCGTAACAACTACTATACTGCTCTTAAATGGAGCGAGTCGATTTTGTGATTTTAAAGGATCACAGAGTGGAAATGATGGAGCGTGTGTAACCAGCATCGCAGGCTGATCGTAACAAGCAACAGCTCCCCTTGTGTGTTGTACTTACAAGAGGTTCATTTGTGTCTGAGACATTTCCTGTTTGCATTTCTGATGTGTGTGTGTGTGTGTGTGTGTTTGTGTGTCCTCTAGGGGCATCTTCTATCAGGGTTACTACTGCTCTCGCTGTGGAACAGGAGCACACAAAGAGTGCCTGGAAGTCATCACCATCTGTAAAATCAGTAGGTGTCTTGTCTAATGTTCAAGTAGAAACCCGGATACAGGTTCACCTTTGAAGGGTTGATATCAGGGCTGAGCAAATTATTATCAATGTTACGTGACAGACATCATTGACAGTTATGATGTTGATGTTCACCAAATTAATAATAATTTTGTGTCCTGTTTGTGGGCTACTTTGTCTGGCAGGAAAATAGGGGTGGGTTCCTGTGGGACAGTGGGATTATTCAGTTTTGTTACAGGAAGTCGGGAGGAATTGACTGTCCATCATTGTATACGTCCCTGCTTTATCAGCAGATTATTTAGACCAATTTACTTTTGGGCTTGTCACCTTTAATGAAGCAATGCCTACTTGTGGCCCATCATGATCGGTTACATACATACAACCAATCCATACAGTGACCGATTTTTTTCCCCTCTGTTTAATTTTGAAGACATTTTAGAGACCAGAAGAGATAAAATGATCCAGTTATTCAGAACAGAAAAAGCAATTGGACAACAACGTACAAAACAGAATATGATTTAGTTTAGCCTTCCTTTACTCTTCAATCATCTGACAACTGATTCATCTCAGATTTATCTAGCGACGCCTTGAAGGGTTGATATCCACAGATTCACTCAACATCTATTCAGAAAATCACAGGCCTGCTCTCAAATCAGAGCCAGCTCTGTACATCTGAGTGAGGTTCAAATAGATGAAATAATGGGCTCAGGCACTAGGTGGCACATAGTTTGGCTCCTTCAGCTTTATTCGTGACGGCCTTTTATCCACTTTACGTCTTGGATGAAACCAAAATACAACCAATCCTGTGAAATTGCCTTCATGTCTAAAAAATCATATTAATAAGTGCCACATGCAGCGCTCACACATATAATAAGAATGGTTATACTCCAAAGTTAGCTCAGACGCTGTCCCTGTCCCTGACACTCACTATTTATTTTGTCTTTTTTCAGATCCTCATGACTTGGTGAGTAGATATTCTATTACTCGACATACTGTAGCAGCATTAGCATTAATATCTTCCTCTAATTGCCATTTTCCCTGATGTTGTATTTATCATTAAATTATACAAGTAAGATATTTGTTAGAATAATATTGTTGATCAAGTATTTGTTTCTCTTTTATAGGAACCTGAAGTGTCATCAGGTAAGATCACTTCCTGTCACCTAAACATGATAGAAAACACTTCCATATGAGGCTGGGTATTCTGTCAGAACTTATTTTACAAGTTTGTTATAAATACAGCTGTTATTGAACTGCACAGCTCTCTACTGCCATCTAGTGGACAGATCTACTACACATGAACCACAACAACATTATCAATCACACAGAGTGGGTGGCAGTGCAGAGATAAATAGAGATACTTATCTGCACAACATATTACGTGAAATTCAAAAACTTGAATACCTTTGAGATAAGAGTGATCATAATTGTTCTACAGGATCTAGAAATAAAAAGCAATACATAGAGGTCGGTCCAGAAAGGATGAGACACAGTTTGAAAATACAAAGTTTATCTTTCCAAGATTTTTTCGAAGTAATTTCTAGCATTTTTGTCTCACAATGCACTTGGAAGTGAACAGATAAAGGGATACCATGCAATGAAAATCCTGGACTAGATTTGAGTCCTTGATGTTGTGGTTATATTACATATCTTAGACCACCCCATCGCTCAGTGGGCATGAACTTAATGCCAAATCAGTCCTGCCCTTATCAGCCTAAATCACTATGTGAAACCGAAGAAGGAACTCCAAACCACAATAAGCAGGACACTGTCCAGTGCAAGTTACATTTAATGTATTTTCCTCCTTTGTCTATTGTTATCAACCGAACTGTTACTCTTGTTTACATCTAGTGAAACTCACTGCAAACATTGGATTGTGTTTCCAGGTCCCAAGATGGTGGCAGTGAGGAACTACCATGGCACACCGGCTCCTATAGGCAAGACACCGCTCTGTTTTCAAACAGGAGATTTTATCGAGCTGCTGAAGGGAGATCCTGACACCACATGGTGGGAGGTAAACACTTAATGTGTGAATATTAAGACATTACTGTATTCAAACAGTTGGCTCTGTACTCCAGGACATGAGAACTTGTGCCTTTTGGATTTGAAATGAATCAATGAGTTGGAGTGCTGACCTTTAGCTTTAAAGATGTGAGAGGTGATTACATAATATCTTTTATTTATTATCTTAATCTGTTTACTCTGTACTTGAGCTGCTGTAACACCTGAATTTACCCCATGGGGATCAATAAAGGAATATCTATCTATCTATAAATACTTGCTGAACAGTGAAGGAATCGTAGCCATGTTCACTGTGTGCAATGTGTATAAAAAGAGCTACAACTCTTACACTGTGCTAACTACATCTCTAGTTGAATTAATACAATGGTTTTTTCTTGGCTGTGGGCAGTAACTTCCCTGAGTCTTGCAATCACTGTGAGGTTGCCAGGCAACCGGCGGAGACTCCAGGAAGTCAGTGTTAAGTGTAATAAGTAGTGTGGCACTTTAACCTTTTTAAAACCACTTCTTGTCATTTTTTTACACTAACATATCTGTACAGATGAAACAAATGAGATGTAACGTGTTCATTATTTTACTTCAGTGGTGCTGGTATGTGGATTTTGTTACTTTTGGACAGAGCTAGGTTAGCTGTTTCCCCCTAATTTAACATTTTTACTACAGTGGGCTGACTTTAGCCTTTTATTTAGTGTAAAGACATGAAAGGGGTATCAAACTCTGCAATAAAGCCAAGCTCTAGCCAAATTTGTCAAATCCAGGTCAAGAGTAGGATCACCAAGTGAGGTCCGATAACCTGTGTTCACCCATTCACACACATGACATTATGATCATCTTTTACATTATGATAAAAACCTTCCTTAACATAGACATAGATTTGCAGGAATTTGGTTATTAGCTAAAGCTCCTCTGCCATCTTTTAAGTTGAAGCACACGTGATTGTTTTCAGGGATTTTACATTTGTTCATATGACAGAATTTAATCAGAGAGGCAACATTTCTTGTTATTATTTCAGCATATTTGGGTAATACAATTCAGATCATATGACTCTCTCAAGAGCATTTGCTTCGTTTTGATTCAGGGACTAATTTGAATGAGTGGCAGCATTTGCCCCTCTGGCAACAATCAAGAGTGGTCCAAAAGTTGTAAAAAAAAAAAAAAGTACTATGGGGCAGCAAGCTGTTCTGTCATTGGTCAGAAATATTAAGATTTGCCTTAAAATGCTTCCTCCCCTCTCTCTTTTTCTATTAAAATATATAGTTTGAGAAATGGATATTTCCCAATAATCAAATGATAAATATCTCATGTAATTAGAGCCCATGGCCTTCAGAGACGGGCTCTAATGGGTGCATACCACCATACACCCGCACGGCAATTATTCTTCAGACAGCGTGTGAGGTAAACTTCATAAACCTGGGCATGCTCTTAATCATAAGATATAATTCATATCAGGCAATGCACAAGCCAGTTGTTTTGGATGGTAGGGTTGATTGCGTTCTGACTGCAAACAAACAATTTCAAAGTTCTACTAGAAGAAAGCCACCCTCTCTAGGCATCTCAGCCAGCTTGTTTTTCGCCACATCCGGGTGCGATTCATGGCTGAACTTCACAGATGTGTTCATTTTATTGTAGGTGCAAAACCTAGCATCAATGTGTCATGGTGTAGTCAGTTAAAGCACTGCAGCACTGTATGCAGTATTAGGACTTGTTTTCAAATCTTCAAATGCATTTGTTTGTATTCTGTGAAGAACTTTTAATTGCCTCAGTATTTGAAGTTCATTCTAATCAGCATGCCTTGCCTGTTATCTTGCAGGGAAAGCTGATACAAACACAAAAGAGCGGCTTCTTCCCCAGTTCATGTGTGAAACCCTGTTTGGACCCAAAGGTAAGTAATCCATGTGCAGTAGGTATGCATGTGGAGAGATTCAATACAGTATGTTTAATTTCTGAGGGCCTTTTCCTCTTTAGTGTACACTTTAAATCCTTTATCCTATTAATACGTTATTTAATGTGCAGTGTCTTGTATTTTTTACAGCCCTTTCAGTCATTATCCAGCCGGCAGACCTCAAGGGAATCAGACTACTATGGATATCCTTGGTAAGACCCTTAACTTCTGAAGATTGTAGACCTCATCCTCATGTACACTACACACTGTTATTGTCCTGAGGTCACTATCCTTTAATTACTTCAGATTTATTCATGTTAATTCTAGCATACTATTAACTTCATGCGCTTGTTCAATTAAAATTAACTCAACCCAAACATGACCGCAATAAAAAGATCACTACATAGCTGTTTGATGTCAACAACTTTAAAGCCTATACCATGTCATTTGATTATGTAGCTTTGTATTTGAAGGTGACAACATTCATTCTCTGCTCCTCTCTAGGTTTGCAGGGAACATGGAGCGCCAGCAGGCCGATAACCTTTTAAAATCCCACAGCAGTGGGACCTACCTTATCAGAGAGAGGACCGCTGAGGCGGAGAGGTTCGCCATTAGCATCAAGTGAGTATTTCACATCTTACAGTAGAGGGGAAATCCGACGGGAAGGGATTTTAATCCACATCTCATGAGACAAGCAAATTCTCAAGGGATGCCTCAGTCAGCTTTTTCCCCAGCCTCTTTTTGTTCCGGCTAATTACTACTCGGTAATTGCTTTTTTTGTATGTATTTCCTCTGAGAGAATGCATCACGAAGAGAAATGTTTGAGCTTTTACTGGAGCTGTCATTTTGAGCAGTGATGTACTGGGAGACATGCTTTTCCACATTTGTCTTTAAGTCTTTAAGACAGGTGGAAAAAGGCTGTAGGGACCAGCCTCATACAAAAAATGTAATATCTTCCACAGTCGGCCTCAGCTAGTGAAAATAATTTTATTTTGGTCTTTTAGTCATTCAGGTATACCACAACATATTTCATGTTGACAGCAGCTGAACACATTACACCAAAGGCATGTGTTTTGATAAAGTATTAAAGATATAGTTCTGATTTCTTTACAGATTCAATGATGAAGTAAAACACATCAAAGTCATTGAAAAAGACAGCTGGATTCACATCACTGAAGCCAAGAAGTTTGAGAGTCTTTTGGTAAGTCATATCTTTAACTACCAACACAAAATACCTCCAGTACCTTGATGTCAGTGTGGTTAAAAAAAAAAATGAAATCAGCTCAATCAATTTTTTAATACCTTCTGTACTGTGTAATATAACAGGAGCTGGTGGAGTACTATCAGGCCCATTCACTCAAAGAAAGCTTCAAGTTGTTAGACACCACATTACGATACCCCTACAAATCAAGAGAACGCTCTCTAACACGGGCCAGTACACGCTCACCAGGTAAGCCTTCCAAATATTCCTCTTCTCCAGCAGTTAGACTGAGCCACGGACACGAAGAGTGGAATGATTTTGAGTCCTGTGACAATTATCTGCCAATAGCAGTACACACCCTGACCATAGTAAATACTCGCTCTAACACTAAATGAATGCTGCAAACATCTACTAGTCACCCATTGAGTGGGGTGGCCAATGGCGGCTGTGGCACACGAGGTAGAGCGCTCGTCCCGCAACCACAAGGTTGGTGGTTCAAACCCCTTTTCAGCCAACATGCCGAGGTGTCCTTGAGCAAGACACCTAACCCCAAGTTGCTCCCCGGGTGCTTCTTAGCAGCCCACTGCTCCTCTGGGATGGGTCAAATGCAGAGAATTGTAATTTCCCCATTGTGGGACTAATAAAGGCTTAATTATTATTATTATTAAGAGAATTGAAAAATTATAAATGATCATTTTTTGGCAGGGAGAAGTTAACCATGGGAAAGCCTTTCATCAGGTATTATCATGGAGTGAGATTACAGTGCTTCCTTGTTACCTCGCTGATGCAATGTTGTCTCGTGGATAAAAAAAGCATTCCACCAAATGTGTCGAGTGCATGTCCCTCCTTATAAAACATTTGCAAAGCAAAAATGTGTATTTTAAATCCAGCGTTGCAAACATCCCCGTTTACTGGCTTGCTGACTTCTTCTCTGTCTTTGCTGCACATCTTGGCATGTTACCACCATCTGTTGATCAGTAGAATAGTGTGGCAGTCCAGGCTTTTGGCAGGACTGTGCATAATATCAACCCTCCTATATGAGTCATGAGCTTTGGGTAAGGCCCTAAAGAGTTACATCACAGATAGAAGGAGACAACAAACATAATTTGCTGTTTGGTTGATCTCACCCCTAGTGAAAGGGTGAGGAGCTCAGACGTCTGGCAGGAATACTGGGCTGGAGTGCTCCTCTTTGGCGTTAGTTGAGTTGGTTGGGAAATCTGATTTTGATGACTCCTGGCCACATCTCTGTGGCAGTATTCAAGGCATGTCCAGCTGGGAGGAGAGACCACTGGGCAGACCCAGAACGCATATTCAATCTGGTCCCAGAATGACTCCGATTACCCCATGAACGGCTGGAGGACATGGCTAGGGAGATAGACGTAAGGGCTGGTGAGCCGGCTCCTAATAAGCAGTAAAAATGGATGGATGGATGGATGTTTGGCCCAGCGACGAATAGCACATTGTATTTCAACGTATTTATCTGCCTGCTTCTATGAATGGTTACAATAGAACTAATTAGCCTCTAAAGATATGTTATAATGTGCAACTGCAGTTTACAAAGGTAACCCCTTGCCATTTTAGCTGTGGATATACCAAGGAAGGTTAAAATGATTAAGACAGACTTCCTCCCACTCTCTTTGTCTTCCCTGGTGCTCTCTTCCTTCTCAGGCCAGTCGCTCCCTTAACTCATACAGAGAGGAATGGAGAAAGCCCGGAAGGGAACAGGGCAGAAAAAGAGACAAAAAGTGGGAAATAGATAAAGCGAGAAAGGAAAAAATGAAGACTTTGTCAGATAACCCAGAGGCCTGTGGACTGGCTGTCTAAATAGGGGCTGCCAATTCGCCCAGGGGCTAATAGCACATTGTATATCAAGTTATTTATCCTCCTGCTTCTATGGATGGTTACGATATAACGAATGGATTCTGAAGATTTGTTTTAATGTGCAAATGCAGCTTACAAATGTAACCCCTTGTTATTTTAGTTGTTGATACAGCGAGGAAGGGGGAAATTAATGAGATGCCCTCCAACTCTCTTTGTCCTCAATTGTGCTCTCTTTCTTCTCAGGCCAGTGACTCCCTTGACTCATAGAGAGAGAAGTGGAGAAGCCCAGAGGGTAACAGGGTAGTCAAAGAGACAAGAAATGTGAAATAGATAAAGAGAAAAAGAAAAACGGTAGGACTTTGTCAGCTTACTCAGAGGCCGATGTACTGGTGTCTAAATTGGCAGCACCTTTGCACTGGCTTCTGTCCTACATTGGTCTGCCTTTGTTTGATATGCAAGAATAATTGGCCACTACAGACGGATTGTTTTCCCTCCTGTTTTTAACTGCATTTGGATATGAATGGAGACAATTGAGTCCTCGCTGATGATGGTGTGCTTTAGCTCTCTCTCTATGCACCCAAGCACACATTTTTTGTATTTCTGTGGTTGCAGGCCCCACAAGGGTGAAATGAAACAGTGATAGGATAAGGATGCATCTTTCAGTAAAATCCATGGTCAATCCCATCAGCTTCTCTCATTCCCTTTAAAAGCTATGCTGTCGGCACCATTATGTACTTACAGTTTGGTAATGGAGTCCAGACAAACCTTGTCTGGGAGTCTGACCAGAGTTGTGAAAATGTACAGCAGCCTAAATATGCTGCAAAGAGCACATGGTAACCCATTGTAATTTAAGGTTCACATATTAAAAGTCGGGCATTAGTCATGTTGTCTGTAACTTTGCACAATTTAGTTTGACACAATATTTCCTTAAATGATTATTGGGGTTGCATTCTGTCTGACTGTGTCCACATGCAACATTAAAGTCACTATTGCTTAACTCAGAAACTGATATTTGCTCCTTTTTATCTCTGCGTCTCTGGCTCCAGCTCTGCATTTCTAGCTTTATTTCCCCCTCTTTCTCTTCTCCTCTCAGCAGCCACCTGCGCCTCCTACAACTTCTCCTTCCTCAGTCCGCAGGGCCTCAACTTCTCTTCTCAAAGCTCAGCTCCCTTTTGGTCAGGTACTCGGGTTTTCCCTTTCTTTTCTTGCTCCTGTTGTCCGGCTGCACCTCATTGACTGTAATTTCATAATCTTGATCTCATTACTTCTTCTCGATGGCGCTCTTTTCATTAACTACAACATTTCAGTTCTTCCCGGGATGACGCCACCTCATTAAATCAAGAAAAGAAAACCAATTTCCTCTCGTGATGAAACAAATTGTCCTTTCCCATCCAGCTCATTTGTCATTGTGTGACCACGTTGTGTCTTGTTTAACCGACCAGCTTTGCAATTATCATCCTTCACAACTAATTATTACAAGGATGTCTAGTGTGACATTTCACCTCTGTCAAGTTCTGACATGGTTACTGAGCTCCTATTATTTCCACTTTTACAGTGTTCACTCCTCGGGTGGTCAGTTCAGCAGTGGCCAGGTATAACTTTGCAGCACGAGACATGAGAGAGCTGTCACTGCGTGAAGGAGACATTGTCAAAATCTACAGCAAGATCGGTGGAGACCAGGGCTGGTGGAAAGGAGAGGCCAACGGACGAGTGAGTAGACCATGAAAGTCTGTTCATTTATCGATGGTAAAAGGTATCGGGATAATCATGGACCTCGACTGACAATCCCACATAGAAAGAGAACGATTTGGGTGCTGTAATCTCTGTAGAGTATTACAAGATCTCACTGGTAGCATGTGCATAAGGCAACCAATCATTTTGTATGCACTCTGCCTCTAATGCACAACACTGATGAAGTGTTTGTCGGCACCAGAGTGACGGAAAATAACAATTAGACTATAGCTGGGCAATATCAATAATATATTAATAATATAAGATATCATGATATGAGAATAGACTTAGATTTTGGTATCTTAATATTTTATTGACATAAGTGTTGTCTTTTCCTGGTTTTAAAGTTTTTTTAAGGCTGCATTACAGTCATTTGCTTTCTAAAACTTTTCTTGCTGTTTTATTATTTACCTTTGCCGACTCTATCCACATTACTGATGTTTTTTATTTATTTAAGTCACCATTGATATTATAAAAGCACGCCAAAAGCAGGTAGTTGAAATAGGAAAGGGAAAGCCTGGCTGCTGGGGAAATAATTGATAGGGTGGCAGTAAAGATAGCACTGAGCCTAGATCTTTTTATTCTTTTTATGTGATGTTTCTGTGGCTGTGGATCCAGAGTAAGTGTTTATTATTGTTATGTTGCACAGCTAATCTCGGTTGTTCTCTTGTGCAGTCTGATGTTTAGGTACTGTAGCCGTCACATTTTGATTATATTATAGCATGTCACAATCTTAATCTTGCTTTTACTTTGCTTATCAAGAAACTCAAAAGAAATGTTTCATCTTTGAAACCATCTAGGTGCCTACACTGCACATAATGATATTGATTGTACAGGATTCATTTGTGTTAAATAGAGCATATCTGGGTCAATATGCTCAAAACTGTTGGTTTAAAGAGACATTTCATGTATGTCAGTCAGATCCCATCTGTCAAAATGCATTGCAAGCAGAATGTGATTAGATTAATCAGACCACTCCTGGAGATTCTCTGGCTCGCATTGTTCTATACGGTATAGGCTCCACCCTCTAAGCTGTTGCTATTGAGTTCTTACCGGCACAGTTGTGAAAAGGTTTTTCACGGCATTTTGCCCTGCCCTGGCCTTTCTTAAGTCCACACTTGTGCCATATAACAGTTGTGAGACCATAGTTATGCTCTGGGTCTTTTTTCTTCAGCATCAAGAAGTCAGTGAGTGAAATAATTACAAAGGATGAAGAGGTCTAGCTGTGTCCATCTGTGTACTGGCTGCCATATTCTACATTCTCCCTTTTGACCTTCATCCCAGCTACAAAAGCTGAGCTACTGCCTACCCCACAGGCCACTTGGAGTTGTAGCGACGAGCAAAAGCCTTCACGGTCCTTTGTGTTGAAGGTGGTGGGGACGGCAGGTGTGCCTACCATCAGGATACCAGGATGAGCTGGACATCTCCACCTGCAACCTCATCCCAGATGAGCCCTTCACCTGAGTCCATGGGGACATGAAGAAGGGGGAAGAAGCGATTTCCCATGTCCCTCCTGGGGAGAAATTGAGGGGTCTATTCACGCTTTTTCTCACAACTAAGAAAAAATAGCGGATTTTGGATTCCCTGTTCAAAAGATGCATTATGCAGGGCCCTTTTCACATGCTGACAATAAGGCATGTGTTGGAATGTGCGTCCTGGCAATTAGTTCACTTGTATGAACCTGATAGATGTCTGTTTACACATTGCTTTCATCCACATGTTCTTGCGTTTCTTCTTCAATGGAACAACTTGGAATACAATACCAGTACAATCAGCTGCCATTCCACCCGGAGTTTCTCAAAGTGTATGGTAACAGCACTTGAGCCATCACGCAGAATGGACACAGAAGTGCTGAGAAACGCCGTGCTATGTCAATAATTGCGCGAGCAGTAGCCCGGCGTATTTCTCCTGCCAGTCAACAAGCGATTCTGCTCCTCTGCTGTTTTCTACACAGCTAATCTTTGTATCTCTGTCTGCTTGTGTGGTTGTGTGTGTTTCTGGGTGTGTATGTGTATCTGCTCGTCAGGCTGGCTCTCTCTTTGGACAATGAAAATATGTGGAATAAGTATGTTTTAAATTTCAAGATCTAAAACTCAAACAGCAGTTACACTAGGCCATTTTCAATACATAGAGCAGATGGATTTTGTGGAAAGGGAATCAAAGATATTGAAACTCTGAAAGAAAATCATGGAAGCAGGGCAAAAAAGTCAAAGCGTGCGTGGGACGCTTATTTTATATTCTATCATTTTCAGAATAAGATCATTTATATCATATGTAATATGTAATCTGTATTGTTTATAGAAGACTATCAATATTTTTATTGCAAGATCCATCACGTGGAGAAAATAGAGCAGATGACAAAACACACGCTTAAGACTGCGAGCGGTCCGCGGGACTCACACCGTGGAGCGTCCTGTGTGAACAGTTCATTCTGGAGCACCAAATTGAGAATTACTGCTGGTGGAGCGCACTCTTGGGTTTCTCCCTTTGAGCCGATAGCCCAAATCTCTTTCAAGATGCTATCTCAGACGAAGAAGTGTCATACCGACTCTGACCAGTGCACTCTTTGTCTCAGTATGTTGTACGCACTGCTGTGTGTGCCCACTCCACAAGAGCTTTATCCGTACCCATGGCCTTCCTCAGAGGGATGACAGTGGCAGACATCTGCACATCAGCATCTGTGCCCTTTTTTTTTTTCTACGAAGGGATGACATGGTGTTAATCGTGGCACAGTTTGTGCCTCCCTGCCTAATTATGCACATTTGTGAACTGGTGCAAATGTCAGGTTGTGGACCTTGATGTCACAGTGTTGCATAAAATACATTAGCTTCCCCTCAACCTGATAGCAACAGCTCTTAGAGGGCGAGGCCTATACTGAATAGAACCTTAGTAACGCATCGTGGCTCTGTGTGTAGGCGTAGCTCTCTAAGGTGGGAGCCCCTTTGGCTCAACCTACACCGGAGGTCACACAGCTGTTATATTTTAAAAGTGCTGACATAAGAGAAGCCTGTGCAGGGCAAAATGCATGCGGGGATGAACCCAATAGCTCCAGCTCTATGCAGGGCTATGCCTAAACTCTGGAGTTACAATATATTGTCTAACATAACAGATCTCAGCTGTTCGCTATAATTTGGCCATAGCATTACAAAAATCCACCCAGCCAGTTGGGAGGTCACTTTACTCAACCATAGAAAAACACCAATGAGCCCATACAGCAGCATTGCTTCTCATTAGCCAACTTCTTATACCACATTTTAAAGGATCCAGTCACAGTACTGGCAGAATCATGCTTTTAAAGTCAGCAGCATGGTCAAATGTCATTATCGAGATAATGTATACAGATACACTGCACACTAGGTATAAATGGAGGTCTCAGTTTGGCCTTTTTTTTTAGCATCTGGTAATTCAGCAATGGTAAACTTGTTTTAACAGATTTGATTTGTGATGTTTCATAACTTTGATATCACCTAAATCATGATTCTTAAGTTGTCTCTGTCAGGACATGTACTGTAACCGTATAAATAAGAACAGAAAAAAACAATGCTAAGCCAGGTTAAAACAAAATGTAGTTGTACATTTTATTCCATAAATATAATTCTTGTGCTCTATAAATACCAACAAGTAGGAAACAGAGTTGCCTAGCAACAGCTGGAGTGGTGTTTTTAGCCTTCAAGTATGTTTTTTTAGAACATACATCTGAGCAGTGCACTCATCTGGAAATAATGCACATCTTCTGGGCGATTAGAGTGTTCAGAGTGGCCTTGGTCTAATTATTAGGCATTGTATCAGATTTAGACATTCATGCTGCACATACAATGGATTACCATCCATTTTCCCAAAGTGTTACCAAACATTTATCTACCTGCATGTACAGCTGAATTAGATGTTAAACGGATTCTAAATTGACTTTATTAACATCCCTTGTTTACATTAACACACTATTATCACTTTTATGTTTCAGATTGGATGGTTTCCCTCAACGTACGTGGATGAAGAAGGAGTTCAGTAAGGCTTGGATGTTTGCTGAACAGCTCCCTTTAAATCAGGAACCATCTTCAATCAACTGCTCTCAGAGAAAATGACTCACTCCCTCTCCAGGAAAATAACACAAGGAAAAAAAGAACATTTTGTTGTTGTTTTTGCTGGATACTCATTTTTCAGTCAGTGTTTCTACCATGTTTCTCTATCTTCAATTATGCATCAGCTTTGCTTATGTTTGTACATTTTTTTATGTGGCAGGGTGTCCTGTTTAATTTCTGTACAGGTAGAGGGAAAAAATGGCTTGTTGTTTGTCAGCCTTTGTGTGCTCTGCAGATGCTTTATTGAACTGACGACACATAAGAAACTGACCGTGGATAGCTTGAAAAAAGCTCTCCTTTGTTGCAGGTCCATGCAAGGTGAAATAATTGTACAGTATAGATAATTTATTGAAAAGAGATTATTATCATTACTAATGATTATTGTGGGGAAGTTTATTTTAGCAGCAGCAAGGAATCAGATGAGAAATACTCAAATAAGAAAGGAAAAAAAAGACAGATACTCTGTTTTAATGTTGCGAGATTTTGCCTTAGTTGTCATGGTTATGCCTTGTGGACTGACACCAGTGGAGGGAATCGACTTTGTTGGCTGGTTTTACGTCTCCATGTATGCATGTGCCCATGTGCGGCCCACTGAAACACACAAATACACAGACCAATGTAAAGTATGGTGCCTTTGAAGAATGGTCGTTGCTTACTGAACCTCAACATCAGCCAGTAGAGAACAGTGCCATCACCAAAAAGATGGTTCGTCCACATCCAGAGGACTTCACCAAGAAGGGGAGAGGCACTTAGACTAAATACTAGGGACGGCTTGCCTCCCGAGACCTAGAAAACAACATGGGGAAGCATTAACTTATTCTAACTGGTGACTGGATGGACTCACAGAGACAGTCGGGCGCTTTTATAGCCAACAACACATACACTGTTCACATCAATCTTGGCATCACAAGTCAATGGGTGCTATCAGCTGGATGCAAAAGGGAAACATCATGACATTCCACTGGACAACCACTTCACACTTTTAAATCTTTATTGTTTGATTTTTTTTGCACAAAACCAAGGTTTTCTTTTGTTGCAAGAACTGGACCATTTATCATTTGAAGCCAAATTCAGCAATGTTTTAATGTCTGCATGGAGTTTGTTGGATTGTTATGATTTTTGTACTTTGCCTTATTTTTTACAGGTTGTCAGGTGACTGGATCCCCCCTGCCCCCAATGTTAATCATTTTTCATGTATGTAATCTGGTGATGTGCAGGATGGTGAAAATTAAACAGTGTCAGAAGACTTTTAATCTGATTGAAAATTGAATGTGGTAATTAACATGAGTTGAAAGGAGAAGTACTTAATCATTTTGTGATTTATTTTGCTCAGTGTTTCCATTTACTTCCAGTCATTTCCTAGTGCCATGAATACAGATTCACTGCCAACTTTCTGTTCTAGTTATACAGAAATTCAAATATTTTTGAGCCTGTTAGCTTTAAAAGGGTGATTGAAATTCTGTTTACATTTAATTTGATATACAGTATATGACTATCTTTGTTTATATGGCCAAAACCTTTAACCTTCATATTTTCATATCGCTTGCAGCTTCCACTGAATATTCTTTTCTTAAGTTTGAAAATGTCAAATTACACAAAATAGAAGAAAAAAAGAAATGCAGTACGAAAAATTTGGAATTTACAGAAAGTAGTTGCTTTTATCAAGCTAAGACTGTATTTTTGCTAAAAATTGAATAGAATAAATGATTTGAATAATTTGATCTAACTCATATGGCCCACTTAGAAGAACAGAGCATGTCATCTGTAGCTGGTTCACGATTTACGGAGCAGAAGATGCTGATATGTTTAGTTTGACTGTCTATTATTATTATTAATTATAAATTATTATAAGTTAGCCCACAGCACCGGAAAACAAAAAGTCCTACCACTGTGTGAGACACGCACATGAATACTCTACGTTATCTAGAATTATGGGGAAAGAATCTAGTCACTGTTTGTGTAGTGGACAAAGTCCCATTGCATGTGGCTATTGATATTTCAACTCCTGTCAATACAAAAAAAACGGGCACTTAATTGCGTATTTGGTTGGGTATTCCAATTGCAGTCCATAATGGAATAAAAATTAGTTTTTTGGTTAAATTTGAAACTGAATAATTTTGAAACTGCTGTACAATGACAATCAAATGCATGTTGAATTACATAGATAGTCATAGCATAGTATATCCCAAAAAGTCAGGAAAAATCATGATATAGTAGGTCGAAAAAAAGAAAAAAAATTTGAAGAAAAGTTTCCAGTTTTTTTTAAGTTGTTGTATTGTATGTCCAAAATGCCATTAAAAGTCACAGTATAGTATCTTGAAATAAATCCTAGTATAGCATGTCAAACAGACAGAAAGTATAGTGTGTCGAAAATATTCATAATATAGCATGTTGAAAAAAAGCTAAATATCTTGAAAATAGGCAAACAAAGTCATAGCATACTATTGAAAAAAATCACTAACCGTGATAGTTAATTATGTTGAAAAAAGGTCTCAGTATAGTATGTGGGGAAAAAAGGCATAAAAAGTAGGTTGAAAAGTCACAGAAAGTAACTCTATAGTATGTCCAAAAAAGTCTCTAAAGGTCACAGCATTGTATGTGCTAAAATATCATTAAAAAGTCCTAGAATAGTATGTTAAAAAGTTTTTTAAAAGTATTGTGTAGTATGTTGAAAAATATAATAAAAATATCATAGTGTTGTATGTCAAAATAAGTTAAAAAAAGTCATAGTATAGTCTTTTGTAGTAAGTCACAGTAAAGTGTGTAGACAGGTCATAGTGAAGTCGAAAAAAGCATTAAAAGTCATAATTTTGTATGTCTTAAAAAAGTTTATAGTATGTAATAGTAAGGTATGTCTAAAATAAATTCATGGTACAGTGTGTCGGAAAAAGTCAAAGTATAGTATGTCCAAATAAATCATAAAAAATCATTATATATTATGTCCAAAACATAGCATAGTATCCCAAAAAAGGTCATAGTATAGTATGTCGAAACAAGTCATTGTATAGTATGTAATAAGACATAGTATATTATGTTGAAAAAAGTCATACTATCCACTCACCCACTCCCGCTCCCGTGATCACATCACCCCTGTTCTCCAGAATCTCCACTGACTTCCCGTCCCACAATGGATCCAATACAAAGTCCTGCTCCTCACTCACAAAGCCCTCCATAATCAGGCCCCCTCCTACCTCACAGACCTGCTCCATCACCACACTCCATCCCGACGGCTCGGCTCCTCTGATGCCAACCTCCTGTCTCTGCCAGTCAGGACCAAGCACCGGACATGGGGGTACAGAGACTTCTCAACATCTGCCCCCTCCCTCTGGAACTCTCTCCCCAAACACATCCGAGACTGCAATGATCTTTCAATGTTCAAATCAAAATTCACCTTTTCAGAACTGCTTTTAATGTGTGACGAATGCTGAGTGTTTTAGGTTTTTAGTGTGTAGCTTTTTAGACGATTTTAAATGTCTGTAAAGCGTCTTTGGGAACTTTGAAAAGCGCTCTATGAATAAAATGTATTATTATTATTATTATTTTAAATATAATAGTATAGTATGTCGAAAATAGGTTGTTAAAAAGTCATAGTATAGTATGATGAAAAAGTCAGAAAAGTCATAGTATAGTATGTCGAAAAAAGTCATAGTATAGCGTGTCGAAAAAAAAAAAAAAAAAAGGCATAGTATAGTCTGTTGGAAAAAAAGTCATAGTATAGTATGCTGAAAAAGTCAGAAAAGTCATGGTGTTGTACGTTGAAAAAAGTCCCAGTATAGTGTGTCGAAAAAAGTCTTACGACTCCTCCTTTCCACGAGGGGGTTTATGGGTACATCCCAAGTCTCTTATTTGTCGTTTCCTCGCTCCTCGCTCCTCGCTTGAACCGGAAGTCGTTTTGTGCCGCCATATTGACGACTGTCCCAAAGCTCTTATTACAGCACCGAGGAGCGAGGATCGAGGAGCGAGGAGGGATAACCGAGGAGCCATGAGCGAGGATGCACGAGAGCTTCCTTCCAGGAAGTGTTGTGAGGGCCGACACGCCCCCTCATCGTTCATCTGTTATCTGATTGGACGCTGCAGCCCATCGTACTGATCTGATACAACTCATCATCACTGGAGTTTAATAACAGAGTGATGACAGATCACAGATTGAATGGATTAAAAAGTGATTAATGATTACTTTGTTTCATTATTAATATTACTACAGTGATGATTACTTTGTGTCTTTATTAATATTAGTACAGTGATCATGTGTGCAGACATAAAATCAAAAGTCTCTCCAGCTGTTAAAGCTGACAGCTGATCAGCTGTGATCTGCGGCCGCCGTCATCAGAAACAGACGTGGCTTCACGTGACGCTACAGAGGAAAGGACGTCTCATGTCTCTTAAAACACATTTCCTCGTCTCCTCTCTCCTCGCCTGGTTTCCTTGCGTCTCTCCATGCATCCCTGATGGGCGGGACTAAGACGCAAGGAAAGGACGCAAGTGAGGGAATCGAGGAGGCAATTTAAGAGACTTGGCATGTACCCTGTGTCTTGTTTGCTGTCTCCTCTGTCTTTCAGGAAGTTGATCGTCAGCTGATGAGCCACACCTGTGCCTGGTTAAGTCGCAGCTATAAAGACACACCAAATGAACATGGATCACTGGCTCTCTTCCCTGATTGCTCCTCCTTGTCTGAACAGCTGCTGTTTAGTTTAGTTTAATTCACACAAAAGTCATAGTATAGTATGTTGAAAAAAGCCATAGTATTGCATGTCAAAAAAGTCATAGTATTGTATTATGAAAAGTCATAATAAAGCATGTTGAAGAAGTCAGAAAAAAGTCATAGTAAAGTATGTTGAAAATTCATAGTATGGTATGTCAAAAAAGTCATAGTAAAGTGTCACAGTTCTTCCTCCATACTGTCAGTAGCTCCATACTCCCTGTCACTCTGTCTCACTCACCTAATTGGCTCACTCTGTTCACCTGCCTGTCACTCTCTCTCAGTTCACTCCGGCCACTCCCAGTTCCACTTCCAGCTCACAGCCCAGCCCTCTCTCTCTCACCACACTCTCCCTCACTCACCTAATCAGCCTCATGCAGTGCACCTGTCTGCCACACCCACCTCATCAGCACAATCCCTCTCACCTGCTCACTCTGCTGCACCTACACCCTGCAGTGTTTAAACCCCAGTCAGTCACACACTCGCTGCCAGATCGTTTGTTGCATTTATGTCAGGCCTTCCAGCAATTTCCTGTGGACTGATTTCCCGTTGCCGACCCTGCCTGCCTGCCTGCCTGCCTGCCTGTCTGGACTTCCCTGCCTTGCCTTTCCTGTGCCCTGGCCAACGACTCAGCCTTCTGTCCCCTACCACCGGATTCCCCTACCTTGCCTTTTCCTCGGTTAACTGCCTTAGCCTTCTGTCCCCGACCCCGAGTTTAGCCTCCGCTTCCTCTGGTTTCCGTCTGCCTGATCCCCTGCCTGTTTCCCTCTGTGAGTCTGACCCTGCCTGTCTGCCTGCTGTGTGCTCAGCTTTGAATAAAGCTCCAGAACTTTATCTGTCTCCTGGTCGGACTGCTTTTGGGTCCACACCACATCCGTGACAGTAAAGTATGTAGAAAAAAGTCATAGTATAATAATAATAATAATAACTTTATTTATATAGCACCTTTTTAAAAACAAGGTTTACGAAGTGCTTCGACAGACAAGCCAGCAAAACAGTGCAATAGAGGAAACATTAAGAACAATCGTTCGGATAAAACTAAACAAAGAAACGAAATGAAATGACAATCAAATAAACGTGTGTGTATATGTATGTGTATATATACACGTACGTATGTATGTATGTATGTATGTATGTAAAATAGTCCTAGAAAAAGTGTCATGTAGTTTGTTGAAAATTTGTAAAATGCCCTTAACAATACAATATAAAACTTTTGATATACAATTGTATGTTATATTTACAATATACTGACATATGTTATCTTATTAATAACTATATCAGCTTATCCATCTGTCTAAGATTTCACTTAACATATTTGTTTTCATATACAGTATTCAAATTGCAAATCCACTGATGCAGTGTAGGAGTCATATATTTCAAAATGCATTTTTTTTTAAATGCAGAGGCTACTGTACATAAACAGATTTGATACTGTGCATGACTCATCCCTGAACCTTTTAACCCCCCTCTCCAGCTGCAATGTTTTTTTGTTTTTACCTTGAACACGAGTAACTGACAAATGTGAGAGAAACTATTGTCATGGATCAAATGATAAATGCCTTGACGTCCCTGTCCTATGAGCTTTTCACTATAATGCCATGTTCATGTGAAGAGAGTTGAACTCCTGTATGTCACAGATATGGAGAAGGATTGTGGCTTGAAGTGCCTCTCTGTCTCTTGCACCCAACACTGTCCTCCCACGCTGACATTGATCCCATTTCAATATCTGCTTCGAATGCATGGAGACTGTTTTCAACTGCATTTGAACGCTTGTAATTGTTTATATGCAAAAGGAGAAGTCCTGTCAGAGGTGTCGAGACAGGAGGTCAGCTGCGGAACATCGAAGCTGGAGCAGCTCCGGATTCTACATTCTGATTTCCGCATCATGCTCATTGATTTACATCATAAGTGGACCATAAGTGCGAGATACAATGTCTCTGCCCTTTACAACTAGTAACAGAGTTTGCATTGTTTCAGCCCAGGAGAGGAATCTCAACAAAAATATCAGCTAGAAATGTACGAGTGAAAATGTGTAAATTACATACACATTTGGATGGTGGAGTTGTGGCCTAAAAGCCATGTCTACCATTTGAAAACTGTGAGAATAGTCTTACTAAATGACTCGAGGCAACATAAAAAAAAAGTATAATTGGCCACTAGTGAAGCTATGGAAAGTATTTCTCTATAATGCTGAACACTTTGGATAGAGTGATATGGAATAATGATCTTGTCCAAACGTTACTCTCTTTTAAATCTGAAATAACAACAGTCTACAGACATGTCAGCAGCTCTGTGAGGCTGTAGGCACAGTTGGCCTTTGAGCTTAATGTCAGCGTAAAATGACAATGCTAATATGCTGATGAATAACCATATTTACCCTCCTTGTAAGTAGCAAATGTAAGCATACTAACATCCTAAATTGTGTTAGCATAAAAACATTAACTCGTCCATCTAAGGACGACGTATATCTGTACAAGATTTCATTTTATTTTGAAAGTGTTAAAGTATATTTCGAATGACTGTTCTTATGTTTGATTCATTTTTTTCTTACCGAACCAAAACCATAAACAGATTGAAAAGTCTAAGCAGCAATTTATTACTCAATGCAAATATGCATATCCTGCAACTTATTTTGGCTAATTATTGTACTTTATTACTTACATGTATCTGTTCTTACAGTAAATGTTTTTTGAAATACCTTTGCCTAACATGAAGCATCCTGAATAGTCTGTTTGAAAGGTGCTTTATGCATCAACTTGCCTTGCTTTGCCATGAAGAAGTAAACTGAAGTATTAATAGATGAGATGTTTTGATCACTACCATTTTGTTCTAAGTGGACTGTTACAATTGGAAGTGGCCTCGGCAGCTTATGCATCTGTTAAATCTTTTTTTTTTTTTTTTTTTAACCCTGTATATATTCACAGGCAGGGGTCAAACTGTGCTGCCTGCCTGCTGCTAATGATTAAAAAAAAAAATCACACTAGAGAAAATGAAAAGATTTTTCTAGCTGTGCTATTTTTTTTTTTTTTTTATATAAACCTTGCCGTAAAAACATACTTGCTGTTCTTTACCAGAACTGGTGTTAGTCTTCTACTATTTGGGGATGTCAGAATTGTTAATTGTGTGAAGTTTATATTTGTTCTCCACATAGTTAACCCAATACTGTTTATGCCATGTGTCGGTAGCTAATACCCTGAACTAATGCTTATAACAATATGCCAGTAATTCAAAAGCTAAACTAATGCACCATCAAAAAATTCTCAAAGATACCATGTCATTTTCTTTTAGTTTGAATTCCAAGGAATTTTGAAATGTGACCTGTCATAAAAGGAGGTAAAGTCACAGGGAGATGCTTTTATTTGTATTATTTATTTATTTACATGTGTGTGCAATGCAAATATTTGCGCTTTTAGGGGAGATCCAATGTTTCATTTTCAAGTTTCAAACATCAAGGTTAATTTATTGGCATTCTACCAGAAAGGGTTGCACAACGAAATGCAAGTTGTAGTCCCTTTATGATACACAAGAAAAACAAAACAACGTGTTCATGGCAGAGTGTGGAGGATGAGTTGAGTTTCACAGCCTGAGGAGAGGAGCTGCTCTGTAGTCTGGTGGTGCGACAGCTGAGACTTCTGTAGCGCTTGCCAGACAGCAGCAGGGTGAACATGCTGTTTCTGTGGTGGGTATTGTCTTTTAGAATCCTTTGGGCTCTGAACAGGCACATAAACTTACACATATCACTGATGCTCAGTAGATGGGTACAAATGAGAAACTGGGGACTTTTCTCTCGCTGCAGAGCCCTCCTGTCCTTAGTCATGCACGGATCATTTTCTACACATACATTTAAAATCAAGTCAAAGTAACCTCCACTGACATTGAAGCCTATTTATTGGGTGTCCCCCTTCTTAATTTTGTTATTAAGCATTTTATTAGTTCTGCATTTCCAATCAAACTAAACACGTGTCATGAAGATACTGGACTAAACTTAAGCATGTAAGGCAAAACCTTTAAATTCAGCTTAAGGACAGGGAGTTTAAAGATGTAACAAGCCATTATGTTTTCTTTGTTTGGATGAGAAGATTTATACCACTCTTCTCTCTGATGTAAGACTACAGGCAGCAGCTGGTTAGCTGAGTTTAGCAAAAAGACTGGTCAGGTGAAAACATCTAGCCTTGCTCTATCCAGTGGTAAATGCACCTACCAGCACCTTTAAAAGCTCACTAATAAACACATATTTCATTGTTACCTTTGTATAAAAAAGGAAATGTAAAAACAACAATATGCCGATCTGCAGGGATTATGAGTCAGACAAGTTTTTCTCGATGCACAGCAACTTCTGGAGTCTGCTTGTTGCCTGGCCACTGCTCAGAGCCAAACAGTTGTCAGGCACATAACCCCCAATACACGTCAAGTTGTTGGTAGGCAGGTAGGCAGATGTTGCTGTTTTAACTGTTTTCCTCTTTCCAGTCTTTATGCGAGGCAAAGCTATTGGTGTCCTGCCTGTAGTTTAATATTTATTGGACATATATGAGACTGGTACCAATCATCTAATCTAACTTGCTGTCAGAGAGTTAATAGAAGTATTTCCAACTGTCAAGTGTGTTTCCAGATAACAAGTCTTAGCAGTAAACATATACTTTTTACAGTATTATCTTGAAACAAAAATAATTGTTTGCAACATAAGAGAGGATGAATTGCAGCATTGTAACATAGTACTAACCAATTTTGACTTCCAAAAGGTTTCATGTGATTTTCAAGGTATTACACTGATAGTAGCCTATCATATTTGGAAAACATCAAACTATAACTAATTATTATCAGATTATTATTCTCACCATAGTACCATTTTTAATTCAAATATTGCACTGATTTAACCATTGCTTTTTTTTGCTGGTTACCATACTGTTACCAAACTATTGCTAAACTATTACTAAATAGTTTTATTCTTTTCCAGTCTGAGTTCCCAATCATTGTCCTGTGATTTTGGCCCCATATTACCATGTTACATAAATGCTATCAGGTATACCGATTGTTAATACTAAGCTATTAACAGTTATTCCCTACTTTCTATACCCCTACTTCTGGTGCCCCATGCTTGGACCACATCCATCTTTGGCCTTCGTTTTGATCACAACTACATACCTGCTAAGTTTCATAACTGCATTTTGCACAGTTGTGATGCTATTGTGTTGACAAAATCAGTCCACAGACACTGGCAAAGTCTAAAACCATTTCTGTGGTAGTACAAGCTACAATATGTGTCTCCAGGACTACATTTTTCCATGATTACACAAACACACACACAGAATCACAAGGTGAAAACAATGACAGCACAATGCTGTCACGACTGGTAATTAACTAGACACACAATGGCTGTACCCAGGAAATTAATTTTAAACTCGTAAAGAGGACTTCTGAGATTGTTCTGAGATTTAATGATTTGCCAAGAATGTTTGTTGACACGATGACAGCCTTTCATGTTTCCAACTCTAAAGAAAGACAGAGAAGAGCAACAAGAAGGAGTTGGCAACTTTAAATAGATTATAACAGCTTCAGATGAGGCGCAAAGCAGAATTTATGTTATTCACAATGTCAGCATTTATATTTGCATCAATAAACCTGGAGAAAATCAGTTTGTAAAACCTCAGATTTCAAAAGGATTTCATTAACTTGTTCTGCACAGTGTGAGGTCAAAGATCAGCATAACTTAGAGTATAGATGAACACAGAGAAATAAAATAAAACCCCTAACATTTTATATACAGTGGGGGAAATAATTGTTTGATCCCTTGCCGATTTTGTAAGTTTGCCCACTGACAAAGATAAGATAAGATAAGATAAGATAATCCTTTATTAGTCCCGCAGCGGGGACATTTGCAGGCTTACAACAGCGTAGAGTAAAGTGCACACAAGAGACATAGTAGAAGAAGACAAGCTAAAAAATAAAAAATAAAAATAAAATAAAACAAGTATTATAAATAAGCAATAAAAAAACAAAAAAAAAAACAGTAGAAAAAACAACAATAACTGAAATGAACGATCTATAATTGTTATGGTAGGTTTATTTTAACATTGAGAGACAGAATATCAAAAAGAAAATCCAGAAATAATATAAATTGATTTGCATTTGATTGAGTGAAATAAGTATTTGATCCCCTAACAAAACATGACTCAGTACTTGGTGGAGAAACCGTTGTTGGCAAGCACAGAGGTCAGACGCTTCTTGTAGTTGGTCACCAGGTTTGAGCTCATCTCAGGAGGGATTTTGGTCCACTCCTCTTTGCAGATCTTCTCCAAATCCTGAAGGTTTCGAGGCTACTCGTGGCAACTCTAAGCTTCAGCTCCCTCCACAGATTTCCTATGGGATTAAGGTCTGGAGACTGGCTAGGCCACTCCATGACCTTAATGTGCTTCTTCTTGAGCCACTCCTTTGTTGCCTTGGCCGTATGTTTTGGGTCATTGTCGTGCTGGAAGACCCATCCACGACCCACGTTCAGTGTCCTGGCTGAGGGAAGGAGGTTGTCGCCGTAGATTTCACGGTACATGGCCCCGTCCATCCTCCCCTCGATGCGGTGAAGTCGTCCTGTCCCCTTAGCAGAGAAACACCCCCAAAGCATAATGTTTCCACCTCCATGCTTGACGGTGGGGATGGTGTTCTTGGGGTTATAATCAGCATTTCTCTTCCTCCAAACACGACGAGTTGAGTTGATGCCAAATAGCTCGATTTTGGTCTCATCTGACCACATTACCTTCTCCCAAGCCTTCTCTGAATCATTCAGGTGTTCATTGGCAGACTTCAGACGGGCCTGTACATGTGCCTTCTTGAGCAGGGGGACCTTGCGGGCGCTGCAGGATTTTAATCCATTACGGCGTAGTGTGTTACCAATGGTTTTCTTGGTGACTGTGGTCCCAGCTGTCTTGAGATCATTAACAAGTTCCTCCCGTGTAGTTCTGGGCTGATCCCTAACCTTTCTCATGACCATCGATACCCCACGAGGCCAGATCTTGCGTGGAGCCCCAGACCGAGGGCGATTGATGGTCATTTTGTGTTTCTTCCATTTCCGAATAATCGCACCAACAGTTGTCTCCTTCTCACCGAGCTGCTTTCCGATGGTCTTGTAGCCCATTCCAGCCTTGTGCAGGTCTACAATCTTTGCCCCGACGTCCTTAGACAGCTCTTTGGTCTTGCCCATGGTGGAGAAGTTGGAATCTGATTGATTGATTCTGTGGACAGGTGTCTTTTATACAGGTAATGAACTGAGACAGATGTCTTTCATGAGATTCAGAGTACTTTCTTAAAGTGAAAGGACTAATCTAACCGGTATGTGGGAGCCAGAATTCTTGCTGGTTGGTAGGGGCTCAAATACTTATTTCACTCAATCAAATGCAAATCAATTTATAACTTTTATATAATGTGATTTTCTGGATTATTTTTTTTATATTCTGTCTCTCACTGTTAAAATAAACCTACCATAACAATTATAGATCGTTCATTTCTTTGTCAGTGGGCAAACTTACAAAATCGGCAAGGGATCAAATAATTATTTCCCTCACTGAGTGTCTGAAATAAAACGTATCTCTCTCTGTCTGAATCTTTGTTGTATGCACATATTTCTTTCCTGGTTTTAACTTAGGTCTGGGATTTTGCTTCTATTTTTATCTTAATTGCTTTGCAATGCACTAATTGCCTGTTTTATCCATATGTTTAAGATAAGATAATCCTTTATTAGTCCCGCAGCGGGGAAATTTGTTTATACTCAGTAATGTTTTATCCATATGTTTATACTCAGTAATGTTTTATCCATATGTTTATACTCAGTAATGTTTTATCCATATGTTTATACCCTTTAACACAAACAGACAAAACTACTCAACACTTTCAGAGCCAGAAGTTTCCTACTCATGGGACTTTTGGTTACAAAATGATCAATGGCAGACACTTGACAGACAGTGTGTGTGATTTGTTCCCTTTCTGCAGCAGCTTACTTATTTAACCGTCAAGCTGCCACCATCTTTAATTGCGTCTTGCTGTCCCCGCAGTACTGTTCAGTACAGGATGTCATTTGAGAACTCCTTCTCAAAGTGATATCTGTTGCTCAACTTCCAATAAAGGATCCCAATGAAGACCAGCAGGATGAAGATGAGGAGTAGAGATCCCACAAAAGTGCCGACTATAACCGCTGCTCTGTTTGGGGCTGTAAAATCAACATTAATAACAAGGAATTATTCTCACAGAAGCTTTGTGGTAGAAAAGAACAGAGTGTAAAGAATCTATCAAACAGGATTATTCTTATTGTCAAGTGCAGTGATTATTGGCTTTGTTGGCTCATGTCCTTTTAAAATGGAATAACATCTCTTTAACACCTCAATACTAGAACAAACAACAAAATTTGTTTTTATTTTTTACAATATAGATTGTCAAATTAAAATGATATATTGTTAAATGTCCACTTTTCATGAAATCGATTTCATGAAATAAGAAAAACAGCCTTATTTTAGAGGAGTAGTTCAACATTTTGATAACTAAGCTTATTTGCTTTCTCACCAAAATATAGATAAGAAGATGAATACCACTGCCATCTGTATAAAGCTATTGCCAGCAGCCAGGTAGCTTAGTTTAGTACAAAGACTGGAAACAGGGAAAAAACCTAGCCCAGCTCTGTCCAGAGGCACAGGAACAGCACCTCTAAAGCTTTCTTATAACCACGTATTCATTTATCTTAATCTGTACAAAGTTGTGGTTTCACAGTGGATTTTACACGTGTCAAATTATTTCGAGGCTTGGCACAGTAACTTGCCGGATTCTCTGCTGGTTGCAGCCCCACAGTGATGACAAGACTTCAGACATGTAACAGGACTATTTCTTGGTAGGGCACAGTATATATACACATTTTTCTTGGTAAGAAAGTCAATAAGCGTATTTCCCAAATGTCATTATTTCTTCAAAACTTTGTGATAGTGCATCTTTATGTCTTCCTCTTATTCAATTACTTTGTTAGGGTTTTCTTAAGCCTTAGATATATATGAACTGTCAAAACCCCCCAAAAAGTATGGAGATAAATTGATTCAGCATATTTATCTGAAGGGGTAAAATGATCAAATACATCACCAAAAAAATGTTTAATTCTATAATATCTAGTAAATCATATTGCAACCTCTGTAGGTGGGGTCATGAGCCTAAGGGTTGGAACCTCTGGTTTAGCACAGCATCCTGCACTTGAAACTAAATTAATTAATGAGTCCCTGTCTTAAGCCAAAAATCTGGGCACTTGGACAGTAAGTTATGGACTCAGCAAGATGGAACATAAGGGGTCTGCTCCACAGATCATGAGGCGCAAAGACAAATTCATTTTATGGATCCACAAAATGCAGATAGATTGGTTGAGACTAAACCCAGAGATGATTTATTCCATAAAGATATACTGAATCACTCTGTACTCCCCCCTGGTGCACTTTTAGTCACCAGATTTATTCGGATGTTATACATACGGACTGCCCTCATAAAGAATTCTTGGATTAATTTATACCTTTTTATACGGTGCCAACTAAACAAAGCTGATCAGGTGCTTGGGTCCACCTGTTTTTCTTTTGCTGCCTTTTTCTCTGAATTACAAAAAAATATTTCACAAGTAAATAGGGACTGTCGACATATAAGGTAGAGGAGTATTTTCAGCATTACTCATGTAGGACTATGTGAGTCAGTGATAGGGAATGGATGGTAAAAAATGTTTTTGTCTTCTGTGAATAAAGCGATTTCCTGTGACCTTATTCTGTCATCATTAGACAACGTAATAACGAGAGCATACTGATGTTACGACGCACAGTGATTTAAGCCCTGTGTGTGAGAAGTGGAGCAATGATGAGATTGTGGTGCAACTACAAAGAAGGAAAGACTTGAGAGGATGAAATCTAGGTCTCTCATGGTGGCATGTGTGCGTCATGCGTGATGCATGTGAACAGGAGTGTTCTGTGTGGAGGTGTGTTCCCTTACGTTTCTTTGCTTTCAGGTTGATCCCGCAGTGTTCAGCTCCAACAGCATTGTTCGCCTCACAAAGGTAGAATCCTGCGAAGCTCTGTGAGTGATTGGTAATTCTCAGCTCCCCAGTCACGCTGTCTGAGAAAACACACACCCACCAACACAGATTAAGACATGTACCATGTGTTGTATATTCAAGCGGATACATCAGACAGGGATGCTAGGAGGTTTCTCTACAAGCAGAATAGTTGAAGTGATACATACTTAAAGCTTGTTGTTTATGATTTGTTACAAAATTGTCACCTAAAAATATGAGAGCTGCTCACACGTTTTTATGTCTGCATGCTGCTAAAATTTGTAGTGCCCATGGCTGCAAAAGGACACTGATCACAGTAAAAAAATTCATCAACATTTTGGGAAATGTTTTGTCTAATGAAGAGCAAAGAAGAAAATGAGGAGAAAATGCAAATGATCTTCTGATTATGCATGGTCATAATATTTTAATCTTGCATTTTTATTATCTTCATCGGATTTTCAAAATCAGATCAATTCCTTGATTATTTTACCTTAATCTTTATCTTTTCCTAAAATAAATAACAAGCACACTGCGTACCAATGGCATAAATATTGAGGGTGCAACCGGGGCAGCTGTACAGGAGCGTTGAGGCTTTCATGGTCCTTAAAGTCACCATCCTACATTACATTACATTACAGTCATTTAGCAGAGGCTTTTCTCCAAAGCGACTTACAGTCAGTAGTATGTTACATATCATTCACCCATTCACACACTGATGACAGGCTACCATCAAGGTGCCACCATCAGACTCTAACTAACATTCATCATCCAGTCCACACCGATGGCCTTCAGGAGCAACTTGGGGTTAAGTGTCTTGCCCAAGGACACATCGACTGCCGAAGCCGGGTATCGAACCACCGACCCTCTGATTGGAGAACTACCTTGCTCTCCACTACGCCACAGCCGCCCCAATATCACATCAAGAGTCTCTGTTCACAGTGCATCTGATACTACGCAGTCCTTCTACATCATGTAAACAATCCCCATAGACTCGGCTGCTCGCTTGGATCAGACTGGAGATGTAACCACTTATCTATCTACATTTTACCTTTTTAAACAGAAAAGACACATTTTATATTGTGAAATTTTACTGGGATCCACTGAAAATGACATACAATATAGTCAACAGGAAGTAATAAACTTTGAGCTCCCTGGTGATCTCTCTCAAGTCATCTCACAGAGCTGCATCATTCTCATATAGCACATCCAAACAGAAAAGGAGCACTTGCTGAGCACAAAGACTGTAGGATGGACTTTAAAGTGATGAGCAGACGTTTCTCTTTGTTATTAAGGATTGTTATCAGGAATTGAAAGCCATAGCAATGTAATTGTCACCTCTCATAATGTCGGAAAATGCGTACCTTCTGTAATCTCTGTCTATGATAACACTTGGCCTCTGAGTCCAGGGCATCCTTTTGAAATTAGCATTAACAAATATGGTGCCTCGCCTGCTGTCCGTCTTGTATGCTCTGCAATAGTCAGGAGTGGTTGTGTGTGTCCGTGCGTGTGTGTGCGCACAAGCATACGCTTGTGTTTGGGTGGTGGCCCAAGGGAAGAATTTGCACCAGAGCTGATCACAATTATGTAAGGCTGCTGCAATGAACATTAAACAATAAAAGGGTTTTCATTGAGTTTTGCTCATACAGCATTCAATACTAAAACTTGCACAGACACACACACACACACACACACACACACACACACACACACACACACACACACACACACACACACACACACACACACACACACACACACACACACACACACACACACACACACACACACTTTGATCTGTAGTAGCATCATGACATCAGCAGAGGTCACACTTACTCTGTGTGGTCGCAGCAGGGATGGGGCCTGCACTTTCTCTCCTCCACCTGTATTTTAAGGGAGTGGAGCCTTTTTCAGACTTGCAGTGCAGAGACACAGCCTCTCCGACCAGCTCCCCTCCCTCCACCCAGCACTTAGGCACAGATGGGTTCGCTGAAATCACAACAAAAACAAATGAAAATCGCCATTCCTATCAATTCATGCTGTTTCAATGTCCTTTTCTCTGAAAACATTTTATCTCTCCAGCTTTAGAATGAAATTGGAGAAACCATTTGATTTGGGCTTTTACAGATTTACACATTGTATATGTGTGAAACAAACACTTTTTTCATTACACATTACACATATATATTAAAAATAGAAATCTTTATAGAATTCAAGCCTGAGGAGTTTTGTCCTGGTTTGGAAGGTATAAGAGCACAGAAATAGGTATTAGTTAGGGTGTAATAATTACATTACAAGATATGCTTGGAAAGAAAGACCTGAAGGTCCACAACATTTCACACATTTAAATGCATTCACCATTGACATCATGAAAAAGATTGTTTATTGATATGTGAGTCTTTGCTACAGATTATCATTCAACATATGCCAGTTTTCATCAAGGAATTTAATTCACTTAATCTGACACAGCTTTGAAATTTAGCAGTCCTACTCTAGGTCAGACACAACATAATCAGCAAAAGTTGCACAAACTGAGGATTTTTTTAAACTTGATATCGCTGTTTGGGTATTTTAAAGAAAAAAAGATGTACTGTTGAGGTGAATTTTCACCATAGGTACATTTATTTGACACTATATTCCATCCTTTCTGTTTAGATTCCACAAGGCTCCTGGAAGAGTTTTCTTTTTTAAATTTTTTGCTATATCACGCTATAACATCTTTGTAAGAGGTTATGTAATATAGTTTCCAGTCATAGAATCATAATAAATTAATCTGCCAATGAGGTGAGCTCCTCCTCCACCCCAGTTACTGCTCATGCTTTTCAAACAAGATGAGTTGGACTAGAATCAAGTAAATTACTTTAACCCTCTGGCAAATTTTTAAATTGAATACACTGACAAATGGCTCAAAGTGAGGTGTCCTTTTAAATCATAGTCCCCTTTTTTCAGTCTCTCATCAACTCAATCTGTATCTATCAGTTACAGGGAAACATCGAACTTTCCAGAACCATCTTCCTTCAGTTAATTAATTGAATCACAATGGTCAGATTTGTGACCACAGCTATCCATATCAATGCTCCATCATGAGATGAAGCAGTTTCATGTGCTGCTGAAGACTATGACATGCAGGTAGAATCTCTAGAAAAACCTAGAAAATGGACCATGCAGATTAAGATTGTTTGATCAAACTATTTGACCATGAAACAGTGAATGGTGGGAAGCATCCTAATACAGAGAGTGGAATTTTATTGTCATTAAATTAACCGAATAAAGCTGGTTTAAGTCCTATTTATCAGATCGATCCCAGTTTGTACTCTGTGTGTGCCAAAGTAAGACACGCAGTTCCACAAGGTTCTGTGCTTGGACCAATTCTGTTCACCATACATATGCTTCCTTGAGGCAATTATTATAAAAAAGAATCCATAAACTCATAGTTATGCAGATGATACCCAATTATATCAATCAATCAATCAAGCCAGATAAAATCAACCAGTTAGCTCAACTCCAAAAAACTGGATAACCTGCAACCTCCTGATGTTAAAATTTGACAAAACAGAAGTTATTGTTCTTGGCCGCCAACACCTCAAACATATATTATCTAACAATATGGTTTCTTGAGATGGCATTGCCCTGTCTTCCAGCACAACCATGAAGAATAAGTTATCTTTTATCAGGATCATGTCCTTTAACTCCCATATAAAACAAACTTCAAGGACTGCCATATTTTCACCTTTGTAATATTGCAAAAAACAGCCCATTCTGTCCAAAAAAGTACAGAAAATTGTTTCCATGTAGTTTTTTTACTTTGAGACTAGATTTTTGCAATCCTGTTTTAATAAGTCCCTTTAGACTCTCCTGTTGATCCAGAATGCTGCAGTACTTTTAATGATGAAAACTAGGAAAAGAGATCATGTATTAGCTTCTCTGCAATGGCTCCCTGTAAAATCCAGATTATAATTTAAAATCTTCTTTTCACCTAAAAAGCCCTTAATTGTCAGGCACCATCATATTTTAAGGAGTTTGTAGTACACTATAACCCCACTAGAGCACTGTGCTCCCAGAATACAGGGTTACTGGTGGTTCCTTGAGTCTCCAAAAATAGAATGGGAGCCAGAGCCTTCAGCTGCCAAGCTACCTACCATTTTCAAGCAGATATTCACGTCATATTTAAGAGTAGGCTTAAGACTCCCCTCTTTCTTTAACACTTATAGTTAGGGCTGGCTCAGGCATGCCTTGTACCAGCCTCTAGATATGCTGTTATAGCCATGAATGCCAGGAGACCTGAAAATTAAGCATGAAATGAAGTTGTCTTCTTCCCCAGAGTGTGCTATTACTACTGCTAATACATCTATTACTATTCTCTTTATATGCATTGTTTTTGTCATAGGGATTGATTATGTTGTAATTTTATTATGTTGTTCATTCTTTGGAAATTACATCTATTACACCTCTGCCCATCCTGGGAGAGGGATCCCATAATCAGTTGTTCTCCTTGAGATTTCTTCCTTTATTTTCCCTGTTAGAGGGTTTTTCTTTATCACATGCAAGGGTCCAAGGACAGAGCATACCACATGTGGAAAAAGGTGTCAGAATGGTCAGAAGAGGTGATGCTTGTTCGTGATGTTTTGGTTTGGACCAAGGAGGGGAAAAAACATGTTTTCACATGGCAGGGATATTTTATTATTAAGCACCAGGGATTTGAAACATTTTCAAATTTGACCTGAATTTATGGTGCAAGATCTCATCAAGAGAAGGATTGTTGTTTTTACGAAACAAAATCTGACTGGTAAAAGCTTTTTGTAACAGCAGACACCGAGAGAGCAATTATCTTAGTTTTCACTGACATCCATGCGACCTTGAACAAAATTGACCTCCACAAACCACTAATGGATACAAATTCATTGTGGTAATGTAGTAGTAGTCTTAAAAGATGAAAGCGTGCCTGGTAGCAGGTACATTTAAATAAGCTCTGTGGCAAATTGCAAATGTAATGTATACTGGCATGTGAAAAGGAAATGTAACCTTTATTGATATAGGCAACTCAAAATGTTAAAAGTGAATGCGTGCAGCTGCCTCCTCGTTTAAACTAAACAGTTCTGTATTCGCCAAAATGATGTAGTCAGGTACATTTACTAACCCAAGGATGTCTTACCCATTACCACCAGCGACACCTTGCGCGAGTCGACTCCTGGTGATTTCCTCACTTTACACTGGTAGGTAGCACTATGAGCAGGGGACAGCAGAGCGATGGAGATCGAAGCGTCGCCCATTGAGGGGTCAGTAGCAGCAAAGCTAAGCCCTTTTGCAAGAGCATGATTACCATGAATGTATGTTGTTCCGCTGGTGTAGGACATGAGCTGAAGAAAAATAGAAGGAGTCAACAAGTTAAATTCATGTCAACTAGTGTCCTAAGAACAAGCCCTGAGAAGTCCCACCAATTTTATTATAGTATATATTAAATAATGTTAGCAAGATAGCCTTTTAAAGGTGCCTGCCTAGCACCACATAGTAGAAAGACAAAGATTGTCTGAGCAAGAGGGAAAATCTCACAATTAAGGAAGAATATATTATTCTCTGCCCATGGAGACTAATGCAGAGAAATAAATAACAATGTACACTGTTCTGGAGTGACATTGATCAGTGGGTCAGAAACACAGCCCCAAATGAACGCTAACGTTGCCCTGCATCTTAATGGAATGATAATGTTGTTTATTGTCTGCTGGATGTATAAATAGGCAATCTTTTTTCAAACACATTAACATACAACTTTATAGCGTGATAATAGGTTAGGGCTTTATGCTTGTCTGCTTTTCTATAAGTTCTTCTGATTACTACAGCTCTAAGTTTGCAGTGGATAAATGTTTTGATTCATTTAGAATAACGGGCTGGTAAAATCTGTACTGTTTAAGTGTTTGACTGCAAAAAAGCATTTCCATTTGCTTAACCAATTATCTGCACTGGTCACTTGTCTAAAGCAAGACATATCAGGACCTGTTTAATTATTGTATTGACTGTGATTAAATGTCTGCCGCAAAGGTGAGGGGAAAAAACCTCTCAAGTCTCCAACACTAATGACTCGTTTCATTTAAAAGGCAATTTCATAATTATGGAATTCTGCTTTACAACCTCAATATATCAGACCCTATATTTATACATTAAGAGTACAATATGTACTATTCTCATCCTGCTTCTTACCATCTGATCTTTCTGTGTGGTGTCTGGACTGACCGCAGACCATTCGATGTCAAGTTCTCCGCTGTCAAAAGGGCTTGGTGTGTAACTGCAGGCCAAAATCACGCTCTCTCCCTCTGCCTTTTGGATGGTCAGCGGGCCTGTGGATGTCACCTGCATCCCTTGCGCACATTTCAAGTCTTGAAATGAATCCAAGAAACATATATACATATTTATTTCTAAATCCCTTAGTGTAATCCTCAAGGATACAAACCATGTTTTCTTATCCAGCAAGCCTTTTTCCACATTCATGGAGCTACAGTTTATGGTACCTATGCACCCAGTTTAATGGATAAATTGAAAGATTATTCAGATTCTTTTCTCCCACACAAACATAATAGTTGCAGCCAAAAGTCACACGGCTATTTTAAAACAGGACAAAATGTATATTGTAGGTACAATAGAGCTCAATAAGCAGTGCTCCAGAGAAGGAATAAAACAGAGGTCAGGTATGAACAAAATAATCATACACAGCTTTTAACGTTTTTCTACAAGGTCCTTCATCCTATGTTTATGCTGCAGGTCAAAACATCTGAAAGGGGCTCTATGAGGAGGGAGTGCAATGAAATACCTTATAGCAAGATCCGCAATTGGGAGCATTTTGATTCAACAGTGCTCAACATGTTAACGGCGAACTGGCAGCCCATAGCTTACAATGCTAGCAGTGCTAACCATGCCAACTAAAGTTAAATTGCGGACAGAGCTCATAGTGTTACCTGAGGGCTAACGGGAGGTAGGGTGCAACGCTTCTGCGACCCATTCATCAGCTGTTACCACTGTATGAGAGCAGTGAAGGGAAGTGATCTAACCAGTAGGGCACGCTCACAAGCACAGACCCGCATTAAAAGCAGATCGGAGTAGCTCGGTATTAAAACTCCCTCTCCCTCTGTGTTAAAGTTGTTTGCTGCTTTATTAATGTTAAGAATGTTAAATACAGCTCCTTTAAAGTTTATTTTTGTATTCTTCATTTTAATTCATAAAAGCTCGAATTAGACTCAAAATGGCATTTCAAGAGTAGGTGGCCTGGAGAAAATAATTATGGTGATGAGGAATTTGAGTATTCAGTTTCACTCAGGTGGTCTTATTCCAACCGTTGAATGTTTGTATCAAAGAAAGGATTGGTAATCTTTGTTCAAAAACCTTTTTTGTTATATTTGTTAAAATTATCACTACATCCCGACAGCAATCAATATTTTTAATGCTCTTCAAGAGCTCTGACATGAAAAAAAGCAAAACATCTTGTATCTGAGGATGTCGCAGGACTATAATAAACACGTCCAATCATTTCATTTAGCACAAATAAAATGATTGGACAGGCTACCCGCCACCTACCTTCCTATCCGCCCGCACTCTGACTGTGCACCCATTGCGCATCACCGTACTCTTCCACAAGCTGCTAACTTGACAGCTGTGAGGACTAACAATAACAATGTTTTTAACTGTGGGGGAGTTCCTTTGGAGGGAGGCCTGAAGGAACAGGCTGTCAGTGTTGCCAACTTGGTGACTTTCTTGCTAGATTTGGAGTTGGCGCTGCTAACTATTTTCACTGGAAAAAAAAGAGTTTATGGCAACACCAGGCTGGTGTTTGTCTTGCTAGATTGTCAAGATTACAAACACTATCTTTAATGTACAAATAAATAGAAAAACTTTCCCTTCATACTACTTTATATGTTTTTTAGAGTAGATGTGTATTTGAGATCTGCAGTTCAGTCTATAAGTCTACCCTGAAGAAAAAAGAACATATGAGCTCAAATCCCTGAAACATGAGGGAGTCATCTTGAGCTTACATCACCTAGGCCTGCGGCTCAGTAGCGTTCAAAAGAACCGAGCCATGGGGGTCTCGATCAGCATATCTGGAAAGATGCTTCATTCAATGCCATGTCATGAAAAAACTGATACGATAGTGGACAGTCACTGTTTCTGTATGTGTGTGCTTGTATTAATGTGCTTGTGTGTCTGTATTGTTACCTGTGGTCAAGAGACTTGCAGTGCAAAACAAAAAGACAGACAACCAGGGCTGGAAGAAAGCTGACCTCAAACGACTGCAACTGTCTCTGAACATACTGGTCCTGTTTTGAGATAAAATCATGGACATCAATTGTCAAAATTACAACAAAAAAACTACGATAAGTGTACAGTACAGAGGCTTCAAATTAATCACAGATGAAAATCTTTTTTAAAACTGATAAGAATTGGAGACAAATATAGACAAATTAAAAAGAAATGCAAAAAAACATTCTTTGGAACAACAAGCTGTTGAGGAAGGTTTCTACAGATATTACCTGAAGGCAGATACTACTTCCAAACGCCTGGCAATGAAATGTAAAGGCTCAAGCAGCAGCTCCTGCTTTAAAGTGAACTCCTCCTTAACCTCCTCATTACCACTAAGCCTACCGATTGGATGTTTGCTTGACCCGTTTTACCTGTTTACAAGGGGGTTTCCTTGGTGATCCCATTCAGCTGCTAATGTTGCCTTTAACACCCACTGACTTTTCCAAATACCTGCACTTTGTAATTACCACAACATCAACAACTAAATGAAACCAAATTATTTAAAATAAGATTTAAATCAAATCAGAATTAAAAAAGGAATTCATTGCCCTGGTAGCTGGATAACAATAGCAATCCATTGGTAAACAAGTGAAACTGGTGAAACAAATATACAATTATATGGGGTGTCTAATGACGGAAACTCAGGGTGCCAATTTGATGAGGACTAAACTGTAATGAAAGCAAAATATTTGCAACACAATGCTGCTTTGACTATTGGCAATACAATTTACTTATTTGGTAAAAAACATCAAAAGAAATTTAAACTAGGAAAAAAACTCAGATTTAATGAAGATCAACTGCCTTCACCTGCGCAAGGAAACTTACAGCCACTGCAAACTCCTTCTTATTTGTTGGAAACACAATATACCACACACCACTTGGCACTCCTCATTCGTCAGATGTCTGTGCCTTCAAAAAATAAGGAAGACAAAGAGAGCGTTTGAGGTCTCAAGTGACAAGAAACTGGTTGTTCAGCTAAAACACACAAGCCTGCTAGGTATACATTACCAAGATGTATAAAAAAAGGCACAGAGCTTATATCTGTGCCAGATCTACAGTGAAACAGCTTTTAGAAATGAGTAACGGTGGGGTGTCTTTCAGCAGGTACATGTAGAGAATGTATTAATGATAACCATAAAAAGCCTTATCTCAATTGTATAAAAAAATATCACTAAATGCCAAAATAACACTCCTTTAAATCTTCATCTGTATTTTCTCTTTCAGTCACCACATGTATTTCACAAGCTTTAATTTTTACTTATAGCCACACGCTGATAAATTAGGTGACAGAGACAGACCCATCTGAAAACCAAGCAACATTTGTCAAGGAATGTGATGGCCTTTGCTGGAAAAATGTGTATGCCAGTGCTTTAAAAGCATGGAGCTGGTACTCTCAGCTCTTTACCTTCTTTAATACGTAAAAACAAAAAAAATCAAACAAATTGTTCAGGAAGACCGTTTGTAATGTACGCTGCATGCCAACCACCAAACTGAAGTTAGATTAGATTCAACTTTACTGTCAATGCACACGGTAGATACAAGTACAATGAAACGTAGTTTATAAAAAGTATGTAGCGTCTGCCCTCTGCAAGTACATCTTGCGATTACTGTAAATGATGGTGGGAAGCCAGGAACTGGTGTTCATCCTTGGCATGTTTAACAACCGCTGCCTTTTGTGCTTTTCAGTCAGTGACAGAGCAGCTGTCTGCACTGTTCCTACACAGTGATAGTGTTGCTGAGGATGTTGTCACTGGTGCAGCAGTAAAAGCTGCATAGATCCTTAGAAACAGGTAGAAATTTATTTTTTTTGCACATAGGCCAGTTGAAAATTGTGCTATGTGCAGAACTTAACAAAATATTAAGGGTTGACAAACAGCAACCTTAAGTTTGATAAAGAGCATTACTATGGCTACGCACTGACACTCCCCCACAGACACACACACAAACATACACACACACAGCCTCACTCAGCTCAGTAGCATTCAAAATGAAAGAGCCAGGAGGGTCACAAAAAGCCTTTCTATGAAGATGCTTCATTCAATGCCATAATAATAATAATAATACATTGTATTTATAGAGTGCTTTCAAAGTTCTCAAAGACGCTTCACAGACATTTAAAATCATCAATCAAATTAGTTGATAAGATAGGGAAGCCACTCATAGCATAGCTGCAAAGACAGCTACAACACAGATACCAATGCAAGGCCTCTCGCAAAGCGACATACATGCGCTTCTAGAGGTTGTCAAAGCTCCACTCCCTGTCTATCCAGCAGAGAAACGAAAGTCTGACAGCAGATTCTCGCGGCTGGTTGACCCTGACAACCAGCTAAACATCACTGTCCATGCTACTGAGGGATGGTTAGTCAGTCTCCCCTAATGTCCCCTGACCTCTTATGTGAAACACTACGTAACCACAAGGCCACGCCTCCTGCAGTTGCTGCTCCATCAATCACATTGATGAGTCTTGAGCTAGAAAACAGCTTAAGTGGAGAAAAATAGATAAAGACACTTAATAAACAAGCATTCAAAGTGAAAACAGCAGGGAGTTTCATTGCTTGGATTAATACATGAGTCATAGAAAAAAAAACATACAAGTCTGACTTGTTCCACTAGCCATTGTTAGCTTGCTGTTTATTTGTCTGTGTTTTAATAGACATTACCCTTCAAAAAAACAGTAGTTCTTTGTAGATAAATATGAATGTCGTTGCCATTTTGTAGGAATGTAGAAGAAAATTAACTTCCCAAATGAAACACAATGTGGTAGTGTGTTTCATAAGATAGACCACATAATTACCCTGTTGTGCACCTGACCTGACTGATTTTACATTCAATAGTTTTTTTTTGGCACATATAGTAACAATCTGGTTACTACACAGATGCGTTACGTCGGGCTACAATTCGTGCTTCACACCATCAATGTAATTTTCATCAACATTCAAACTTATATTTTTTTTCGGTCTACTACTAGCAGTATGCAAACAAATTTATTACAAATGCATCTTGCAAAAATGTCAGAAATGAAAAAAACAAGTCAAAAAAGAGTGAGGAAACACACATTTACTTAGCACACTTTTGGGAACATAACATTGATATTGGTGTATGTAACTATGAGTGTCTAACTAGTTTCGGGGTCATTCACACTACAGATATTGTAGGATTCCTTCGCAGGGATATCTCAACAACATAAATTATAAAAAAGAACAACGGACTAGAAGATCATTTACATGGGACACAAACAAAAAAAACATACCAGTAGTTTGCAGATTGTTCTCCACACTTACTCCAGCTAGTTCAAGTTCGTTCCAGATTTAGCCCAGAATCTTGTTTTTTTATGTTTACAATATTCTCTTTTGCCATACTGGCAACAGCATGCATTTGCTACTTATTTACTATTAATTAGTTGAATTTGTATGTCAATTATTAATGGGTAGGGGATGTTTTTTGAGCGTGTCCCAGTTGGAGTTTTTCCTATTAAAAAATCTCTTAATTGTAAATATTGTAAAAAAACATCAGACTTTTTCTCTTTGTAGAACAGTTAGAGGTGGGTTATTGGGCACATCAGGTACAGTATAGCCTTCAGTATAGAATTAATCACATTGAAAGTAATTTATCTCACACCATAATACAAAAATACCATATTATGCCTGCTGACTGAATAACTCAATTACTATATTATCAATTAACTAATGGTTTTAAATTAATATGTTGAAGATCTGCATGATATTTACTGCTCAAAAATCTAAAGGCTTTTCCTAGCTTTTACTGCTGGAGTTTCAGTTTACACTGTCGATTCTCTGCCAAGTAGGTCACAAGCTCCGTTGTTCACAGTTACAAAGTGCACTTTTATGAAAGCAGCCCAGGCTTTGCGAGATAACCCAACTGATACAGAGAAGAAAAGGAAAAACAAGTTGGATTTCTGTTTCTGACTCCACGATTTACCAGCACACGTTAAGTTGGCACAGAAAAAGGTAGTCACTTGAGCTCGACTATGACTGCAGAAATTTGGGACGTCGTTATTGTTGGCGCAGGACTATCTGGACTGAGTGCGGCTCATTTGCTCAGAAAAAAGAATGCCAAGTTGAAAATACTGATACTGGAAGGAAAAGGTTGGTAAAAATTCAAATCAATCGGGAACCTGAAATGAGAGTCCTTTTATACTGGATTCTTTGGCTATATTGTCTCTAACTAAATCATCTCTGGTGTGCCATGCAGATCGGGTGGGAGGTCGCACAATGTCCACTGAATTACCAGCAGCCAATGGTGTTGATCGCTGGGACTTTGGGGGGCAGTGGGTAGGACGGTAAGGTTCATCAAAAACTATAGGAATAACCACACATCATAACATTAATGCAGCAGTCACCACGTAGAGATCAGAAGGATTTTTATTAGTTGATATATCATTATTTCTTACAGGGATTTTCTAGTTGATAGAAATAGAGGACAATTATTCTTATTATATACATTTTTTGTTTTGTTTATGACACTGATTCAGTAGTTGCTAGTTGTCAGATTTGTCACTTGCATGTGCTCACAAGAAAAAACTTTGTCTGCTTGTAGTTTATCTTCGTTATATTCATGTTTTCCTGTGCTGCTGTCCGCCATTTTGTTGGCTTCCGCTTGGATGCGTGCTAACAATCTGGCACCTGGTTGCCAAATTTCATACAGGTTGACATCAGATATGTACCGAACACAGCAAAATGAATTAGAAAAGACAATCACAGACAGAGGACAGAGTGTCTGCAGATACACACAGCCACACAGCTCTAGTGGGTCATAAATTGATTATTGTATATACTTTCTTTTTTTTTGTACGAGTTTAAACATTTTTTCAAAAAAAGAAAAACCTCAAACAATTAAGGTGCTCATAACTGCCCATTATCTGAAAGTCTTTCATAAGATTACTTTAAGAAATAGAGAGATTCAAGGATTTTATGACTAAGAGCTTATATAATTCAGGGCTTTTGATTGCAATTTGTATGCTGCAGGTCTGCTGATTATACAAACTAGCACTGCAACCTTTCTTTTATCTGATACCTGTGTTTATAATGCATTTATGCGTGGATGTGCAGCATATGTATGTAAATGATTTTATCTTTTGTAAGATTCAAATAATATAATTTGTCTTTCCTGGGGACCCAAGGAATAGTAGCTGTTCTGATGCTAATAGGTAATGGAGATGGAAATCAATAAGCACTACAGAGTATGTGAGTAATGTAGAAAATAACATGCCATTTTGTATATCTTTTCAGAACCTAACAAGCGTTCAGGTTAGCTTCCCTTTTAATGTTTTTGTCTAACAGCCTTAGCAATGTGTCTGTTATCATTATCAAGTGGACCACTGACCCCCTGGTCTTCCAACCTTCAACCCTGAAGTAACCAATCATACATAGCAACTACCAGCCTATCTCAAAAGTGTCACATTTCTCATACATTTGTAAGGATTATTGTACGGTTAAATTGTAACAGAAATTTCCATCATAATTCAGACCACATCACAGCACAAACTGCCTTGATCAAAGTAACAACCTGTAACATATTTGTATCTTGTTGCTAACTGGTTGACTACAACGTGTAGTCAATTGCTGGAAACAGTACAGCTCAAATAAAGAATGTGTCAAGTGTATTGTTCGAGAGCACTTCGATCACTTGCATCTCTCAGGTGCTTCATTTCACTTCACACTTTGGCACACTTCTTTTCCCAGTTTTTCAAGGACTAGCTGAAGTAATGTTGTATTCTCAAGCCCTCTTATCTTAACTCAGAATAAATGCATTTCTGATTATGTATCAGCTGAAAGTGTTAAACCCTACAGTAAATCCTGAAACACTGTAAACCTAAGCATAATTTAAGTGGCTTCTCTTTCTTTTTCAGCACCCAAACCCACATCTTGGAGCTCATAAAGGAGCTGGGCTTAGAGACGTTTCCGCAATTCAATATTGGCAAGAAGGTTCACCACCTGGGAGGGCCAGGTGCCAAAGTTCGCACCTACAAAACCAGTATCCCTGCTCTATCCCCACTGGTGCTAATGGACCTCACCCAGCTCCTGTGGAAGGTGAGGCAGCAGACTTACAAAGCATTTATGTACTTCCAACTTTGTTCAATCATAGCTGTCCTCCCCAATGCTTAGAAATTATATGGATCGGGAAAATAACCACAAATCCTAGTGGTATCATTTAATTAATTTCTTGTTGCATGTCTACCAATAATAAGATGATATACAGCATATCAGCAGATATACAGTATTCCATTAGAGGCCTGCTTTTACAACAATATATTTCTATAATCCGTTTTATTGAACAATATCCTTACCATGCTGGGAATCAATATGCAGTCCCAAATGGATGTGGTAATGGTATTTTACATTTATAATGCTGTGTGCTTTCCGATTAATAGAACAAGCACATTTCAATCACAGAACAAAGTAGCACAAAATGTCCTGCCCAGGATGAGCGCTTACAGTAGCAGCGGGAAGTAGAACATGTGCAGGGAAAGCCCTGACAGAATCATGTTTGGTCATGTTCTTTAAACTACTCTTGTTTTAATCTGTACCAATGGGATGATTTTTTTGTTTTTTTGGTAAAGCATCATGTGTGGATGTGTTGATGTAACTATACTTTGCACTCAGATTGACAGACTGTGTGCCACAGTATGCGTCCAGGATCCTTGGAGGACTCCAAACGCTTCTGAACTGGACAGTATGACCCTGCACTCATATGTTAAGCAACATGCTTGGACTGCAGGTAATGTTTAAGAGTTGTTTTAGCTATTGCACCCTCTTTTTTCATCAGTAGAGCATGTTGAGATGTTGACCATGGTTGGTGATTCTTGATGATGTTAATAAAAGACGTTCAATACAGTCTTCCATACACAGTATTTTTACCGAACAAGTATGAGTCCACAGCCATCTTTTTGAGGCTGTGATGTAGAAATAAGAATTGAGGTCAATAGTTAGTCTCTTTTCCTTAAAGGCTGTATTTAGCATTCATAACATATGATACAGGACCAAACAACTATTTGCTATGTAAAAATATGGTGGAGTAATGTGAACCAAAACAGGTAATTTAAATAGTAGCAGTTGACATGCTAACAGCTCGCAATATGTCAGATGTAATGCTTGTCACAATCTTCGCTTAGCGTAGTAGCATGCTAATATTTGCTACCATACCAATTGACTATGGAGCTTTTTTTCCTAGTCTTTATTCAAGAGCATAGTGTTTCTATTGTATATAGCATTAATAATTGATTATTGGAAACCTTGTCCCTGTATTCAAATTTGCACTTTCTTGCACTTAGATTTGCTCTGCTTCTGCTCAAACTTTTTTTTAACCCTAACGCTAACCCATACTGTATATATTGCTGCTTGCTCAGACTGGCTGCGCTCCAGCTCCAGCCCTTCTCCGTACACTCAGGCTGCTTCTGTGTGCTTGTGAAACATCTGCTCTCAGATTTCCCATCTGCTCTCAGATTTCTCCTCTGTTCTCAGGTTATTTTGTTCATCAACCATGTTGAAATTCCCCAACCAATAGAATGCCAGGTGTAGTGTTGACCACCTGATGGGCGGTTTATTTTAACCTAGTCCTATATAGTGATGAATGCACTATAAATGCATTATAAATTAGATGATAATATATGAAATATGAAATATATTATGTTATACATTATATATTATAATTGTGTATATATATATGTATATATAGATAGATATAGATATAATACATTATACATAATTTATAATATATAATGTATAATATAATATATTTTCATATATTATCATCTTATTTATATTGCATTTATAGTGCATTCATCCTCTGCACACTGAAAGTCCGTACCAAATTTCATGACAGTCTATCTAATACTTCAGTGTGAATTTCAGTGTGGATCAGTCGTTTTGCCATTCTTGGAGCCAACGCTGGTAGAATTTCAGTGCATAAATATCTACAGTATAGATTGTTAATCATACCTAGATTTTTATTCCAACCAAATAAATTGCAGTTCCAGATGTATTGTCTTCAGACGAAAGTGGCCACATTTGATGACATTATTACAGAACAAACCATCCTCTAGTTTCTTTGTTGTCATTTATTGACTGGTCAATGGTACAATGGTAGACCTTCATGGTAGGATAAATTGCATTTTTTAGACAATGCACTGTATGGTGGTTATCTATGCAGGATAACACCTTGGCAGGATACTGTTATGGTATGGGAATGCATATATTAACTGCATGTGTGTATGTATGTATTCATTCATCTGCCAGAGCTAAAAGAGGAGATGGGTCTGTGTAGCAGATCCGTCTTTGGCATGGAGCCATCGCAGATGTCCTTCCTATTCTTTCTCATGTATGCTGCAGCAGCTGGAGGGGTAATGCCACTGCTGGAAAGCACTCCAGGTTCTGCACAAGAACTCAAGATAAAGGTACAAAGCTGATATCCTTCCACAGACTCCATATTGTTGACTTCAGTGCTTTTTCAAAAACAAAGACTCCACTGGATTTTTTTCTCTCCTTATATAAAATGCTAAAAAACTATCCCTCAACACAGTCTGGACATCTCCTTCAAGCCCTAACAAACACATTGCCTCTGTTCGTCCCAGACGCATCATCGATTGGCACAGCTAAAACACTGAGTAGTGGTCTTGTTTGGGATTTTCCTATTTTCTATGAACTCCCTTAGAAAGTTATGTTCTATGCCTTTCTATGTTTGAGCTATTGCTTCTAAACCTCTCTCTCCTCAGAGTGGTAGAGTGTAAAATGGCTGAAGGCCAAAAGGGAAAGAAAAAGAAAAATTCAACAATGCTCTTCTCGTTACAAACTTGTGTATTGGCACATTTTCTCAAGTAGCACTGTGAGCATGGCAACACCACAGATGCAGTAAAAGCATCATCACATGTAAGAAGCTTTTGCAGTTGTTATTTATTTATTCCTTCAATCATTTTTAATACATTTTTTCTGAAAATCTAGATCAAATTCAGGACTCTTTGTGTGCGTTTTACATTCAAGCTTAAATGTGGCTTTTATATTGTCCCGTTATTAGGATTGTTCATATGTTTATCACATTTAATAAAACGCCAAACTATAAACAGTTTTAATTATTTTGTACCATTGGAAAAAAATGGTTCCCACTGACTTTCATTGCAGAATAAACAGGACATTGTTTCCAGAAAAGGATCTGCTGATGAGAATATTTTTAAATGTAGCCTAAATTTTTAATTGCACCACAGCATTTTTTTTGTTTTATTGCATTGGGATGTCAGCAGAAATCTCAGAGGCAGGTCCAAATAAAAATGATGCAAATAACTGAATTATCGTCATTGCTTGCTAGACACCACAAGGAGTTTGTGGTTTAATGATTAGGCTGAAGAAACCCTTTAACTCGTATTAGTTGTTGCACTTACTGTATTTGTATCAGTTCGCTGCACTTATTGAATTTGTATTTGTTTACTGCACTTATCCTATTCGTAGTAGTTTGTAGCACTTACTATATTCGGATTAGTCTGTTGCAATTATTGTATTCGTAGTAATTTGCCTCTGCACTATACTTTTGCTCTGGTTTATGCTTTAAGATGCTTGTTTAAGAAAGGAGATGCACTTATGACTTCTGGTGACTAGTAGTTCTCTTGAATACCTATGTTGAATACACTTCCTGTAAGTCGCTTTGGATAAAAGTGTCTGCTAAATGACTGTAATGTAATGTAATGTAATGTAACTTCAAGCACTCTGCCCAACCAGGATATCAACGGTGTACTATCTGTCTCTCCACAGGGAGGCACCCAACAACTTTCACAGTGTCTGGCAGAACGTGTTGGGTGGAAAAATGTCCGGCTGGGTTCTGCTGTGACGGCCATATGGCAGGTAGAGTACAGTAACATCTCACTCAGGGTTTGATGAGGCGCGACACGGAGATAACAACTTCCACAGTGGGGAAACAGGCCGTCTCCTGTTAGGGCACGGTCTGTTCTGCCTGACTGTGTTCCTTATCCACAGCTGAGAGACCAAGAAGGCTCCATGCACTCTTAAGTATAGAGCTTTGTCTTGAAATACTGCTTATGTTTGCTGATTATGTATGTATCGGTTGTTAGAGCATAGAATATTGATAACTGGATAATAAAACATCAAATGGGATAGTTGGATTTTAGACTAGAATACTAAAGTGAATACCAAAATCTATCAGTTAGGGGACTACATTTCCTAATACGCTCAAAAGTAGAGCTGAAACGATTAGTTAACGACCTCAATTTTGATCATCATTTTGACAATATGTCCATCACCAAGCAAAAATGTCAATAATTAACTGGTTGTAGCCTCTTAAAGGAGACTATTGGGGCAAATTTGCTTTTGGTTTTGGACATTCTGCAGGACATAAGGGTTTCGTGTTTTTTTTGGTTTTTTGGGGGGTTTTGGGCTATACAAAATAAATTTAATTGAACTGAATAAGGAGATTGAAGATGTCAACCCAAGCTCTGGTGAATTGTGAGGAATATATTTCCTAACACTTAATTACGCATAAACACAATAATCAACTATTGGACTAATTAATAAATGAATTGCTCCAATATATTTACAATTAAACAGTTACAAAAGTCTTGGCAGATTAATAAAAAAATAAAATAATGGTTAGTTGTGGCCTTATACTAAATAAGAAATAAATGAATCCATTACCTGAAAAAATAAGCAAATTAATCAATATTGAAAATAATCACTAACTGCAGTCCTACTCCCAAGTACAAAACAGTAATAATATGAATAAGGATGAGATGAGGAAGAAAAAGAGTATCATGGGCAGATTCACAGGAGGCTTTAGCTGGTCCCAGCATGCATTGGGTGACAGGGAGGGCACACCCTTGACATTTTGCAAGTCTATCACAGGGTTAACACATATTGACAGACAAACACACTCACACTCACATTCACAGCTACAGCAAATCCTGGGTTTCTAGTTCACCTCAGCTGAACTTGAACACCCAGAGGAAACCCACATAGGCACTGGGAGCACTTGCAAACCTCACACAGTTGGCCCAGTGGGCTTCACACCAAGGACCTCCTTGCTACAAGGCAATAATGCCACATATATACAAATCAAAAAATATAAAAATCTGTATTTTGACTTCCTAGGAAAGCTTGTCCAAATATGCAAAGCTGACACACCTTCAGTTTCTGCTCTAAAGAGTGGAAGGGTGTTACAGTGATTCTGGATGATATCAACTTCTTATGCTTGACTGTTTTAATGGTGTGTATAAAAATAAAATTTTTAATCATCTTAACGTGACTCAGTAGCCAGTCAAGAGACAAAAAATGCAGTAAACTGAATTTCTAATTTTCAGCATCCAAGAATATCTAGCTGCTTTACAATCTCAGAGGATAAGTGCTTTCTATGTTGCACAGTGATGTTCTGTGTTGGGTGAGTTTTAATTATCACCGGAGGCTTAAGCATGTGAGACCAAGGGAGCGAGCACATAAGCGCTCTGCAGTGATTCAAAAACCCAGTGTAGAACATCTTGCCATCACAATGTCATTGAACCAGCTTTATTTTACCACATCATTTGTATTAATTACCTCTATATCTCCTTTTCTTTTCAGAGTTGACATGCATAAAAATACAAAAACACAATCAAATAGAAGGAAATCAGTTTGATTCTTAGAACTCCGCCTCATGTATAGATTATTCCTAGAAAACCCTTTTTCCTTCACTGTTAAATACATGATTACTGAACACAGCAGTGTGTCTGTATATGTACAGTGTCGTATCTTTCATGCGACAGTGCTGTTGAAGTGATGAGAAAGGATGCTCCGCGGACACTGTTCTTGCTGGTATAATGAGGTTTATTACAAACAAGCAACACATGTCATGACGGACGTCTAGAGCGCCCGGAGGTCTCGAGTCGAATCTGTGAGTTCCCCCCTTTTCGGGCTCTTAACCCTCCTTATATAGGATGCATGTTATTCTTATTTGGGATGAAGTCCAGACCATGTATTTGGCTCCGTTAGTCTAAACATCTACCCTTCCACCCCTGGTTTCCTGTACATCTTTCTCCCATGGTATCCTGAACATCCTCTTCCCATATAAGGACAAAGACCTTGGGGCCTTCGCTGTATTGTGCAAGACCTAAAAATATACCACAACAGTATGGAATGTAATCATTTTTTTCAGAGGCTCAAGGTTTATGTATAAACATTTTATAAAACACCGGCATTAATGGTATGCAAAAATGCAGAATTTGTCTCTGAAGATATAATCATTTTGCCAAAGTAATTTCAAATATGCACAGTTATATAATTAAAATATGGGCTCAGCTACTGGAAGGAAGAGATGTACAGTAATTAAGTTAAGTTAAATTCAGATGCTGCATGCCATATTTGAAATCCTTTTTTTTTTTTCAATATTCAGTCAACAAATCACACTTAGAAGTAGCTCCATCACACGAGAGGGGGTGTAATGTACTAACACAGCTGTGCAGATGGCTTATCAAATAAGGCTGTATTTCTGTTTATGTGTTTCAACAGGATGCTGAGTGGGCCAGGGTGACGACCACCACTAACACCTTCTTGTGCAGAGCTGTGATTGTCACCTGCCCCCCTCATTTGTCAGGTCAGTGTGCGTCTCCCACCTCTCTCGACTCGCTAAATGAAATTCTCACCGATGCAGAAGGCAAATATCCTCCCCTCTCACTACGTCAGTCAAATGTGGCAAACTGTGCATCCATGCAGATAAAGACTTTGATTTTCCTAAATCTTTTTGGCTCGGTTGAAGTACATTCAGTCTGAGGTCGGGCTACTGGCTGAGGAATTGCCTGGATTGGATTTTGAACCAGAGCAAAAGTTAAGGCCAAAACTTTCACTTGGGGCTAATGTGACATCCGTTATGGTAGGCAGTGGGAAGTTGAAAGTGACAAACACGTCATAGCCGACCTCTCTGCAATTGAGCTAGGAGGAGAGGACAAAATTGACCAACAGTAAGTTGTTCATGAGAGCCAGAAAGTTGTAATTGCATCAATTAATGTAGCCTTTAAAACCATGTCATTTGGAAAGTCAAACCGCAAGGTCTTTATTTAATACCAGCATACATTACGGCAAATATGTGTCTATATAAACGCAAGCCCATTTACATGTTGTGGCGGTGAGTTCGAGAAAACATACCCAACATATCCCACATTCTCTTGCTTACTCATGTTTTTTCCTGGTCAGAAAATAGAAATCCTGCATTCCAACTCCATTGGATAGTAACAAAGCAGTGACTTGGAGTTGATTTAATGTTGGGAGTCTGGCTGGTGCATGTCACGTGTACATGACACGCACTAAGACAGGACTCGTGCTGGTGGATGCTGAGGCTGGAGCCGAAGCTAGTTCTTGCCAGGTTTTGAAGGGGCCGAAGCGGAATCTGGAGCTGGGCTTTACACTGGGTCTGAGCCTGTTTTTACTAAGCTGGCAACAGATCTGTCATTCAAATCCTCATACTCATATCCATGGACCATAGCCAGGATCCTTAATGAGACAGGTTTGGGAGCAGTGTTGAATTATGCAGCATGGCTTGCTCTGGCTCGGATGCCACAGTGCCACGCTTTGGCCTCAAATCAGTCTGGGGAGATTGACAGGGACTTTCAAAAGCCAAAGTCAGGCCAATGATGGAGACATCCCCTTTCCCAAAAGGAGTCTGGGATAAATTAAAGGGAGGATTTCAGCTTGAAGTCATCTGTGAGACATGTTTTGTTTTAAGCTTTCCACTTAGGGGAGCGAAGGAGAGAGCTTTAATGGTGATAGCGACTGTAGATGATTCCTCGCTTGGACAGTGGAAGTGTATATTGTTGTTCATACTATCCATAGCAGTAGATATTTAGTTCCTTTGGTACAGATATTTGTTTCTGACATTCTTAATTCTTTCAGAAGTCTCTTGCTTTTGAATCAATTAGTGGGTAGATGGATGACCGAACAAAGAAAATAAAACTCTCTTGGTTCCAAGAGGTGCTTGGCAGCAAAAGACAGCCAACACTGTATTCACACACACACAGACACACACAAACGCAACTGCTGGATATGAGCTGTGCGTTCCCCAATATATCACGTTTGTCCTGTTCTTGGCTCCTGGATTTATCTCCCCATTCATCCATCCATCTTTTATAATGAGTTCCGTCAGTTTTTTTTTCCTCCTCTTTTTGTTACCACTTCTCTCACTCACCTCAATGATTTATGAACTGTTTGGTTTGACTGCATATGAGGTTGCTATGCAAGAAACAAAGATGAGCATGGAAATGAGAATTTTAGCCATGTGTTGTGTTGAATTTTGAAGATGTGGTTGAAGTATGTGCATATATTAGTAAGTAAATAGGTTCCCATGTATATTTATTTTGAGACTGCATTGAATAAAAAAACAAACTAATTAAGATATCACAGCATGCAGTTGGAGCATAATGCAATTAGGCGTACAGTCTAACATTCAGTGGTAGTTACAGAGACAGCTCTGCAGTAACTAAATTAACATTTAGTTTCAACGTGTTTTTCTGTCTCTCTTCATCAAGTAGGAAGTTCCTTGCAGACCATGCTAACTGACTGGCTGTGGGTACACATTTGCATCTGTGTTGGCATGTGCAAGGATATTTATTGTTAAGTAGGTGAAGCTAAAGTTCTTGACGTCACTTGCAAAAAGTCGTTGTACCTGACTAAAGGGAGATTTCACCTGATTGCAATTGAACTTGACAGGCAGCCTAGCAACACTATATCTGATGTTGCGTCTCTATTTATCTTCTCACGGAGGAGGAGCTGCAGTAATGACAGCAGGCTTGGGCAGTGGTGAGGAAACTATTACATCTGCCACTCACAGTTTAGTCCAAAGGCTGGTTTACATTAGTAGAAAACAGGTAAGCAGTGCATTAGCACCTATTTGCCAAGCGACACTGTGAGTCAGGATTCTAGGCCATGAATTTGCTGTGCTGTGAATGAAACTAATGGAGCCTCATTTAGGGATTAAACATTAAGTGGGAGCTGAAGTGATTGTGTAGATAACTAACGCAGTGTGATTTTTATCTTGCTGAATTAAACTCTGTGGAAATGAATTACCCTATCTATGTGTATATTTCATCTCTTCTAAAGAGCAACATAGCAAGTGTTGATGAGCAGGCAAATACAGTGCATGTGGCTTTGCAAAGCTTTGTTCAGCAATGGAAAATGTGAAAAGGGGATACATTATGAAAAACTTTCAGCGCTTGTGCACATACATTTGGGTATCTCAAAAGTTCAAATAGGCACACCATAGCCAAACTCTCTTCTGAAGTTCAGTCATTTCTGTGTGGTATTTTGAGGCCAATACTGTTATTGATCATTCAAACATGTTAAACAATGTATTGTTGAATGATTCATTGTTTGTTTTATGTTAACACATTCAATTTACAACATTACTTATTAGGATCTCTTAAATTTGGATATCAAAGAATTTTGACCAAGATATGTACTCTGTGAAAAACAAAACGTAATAGTACTCTCAGGTGGAAATACTTTGTTATGGTGACAATGTTTTCAGAATTGCTTCAAACATGTTTTTAGCATGTCTGTACTGCATATTTGTTGCCACAATACAAACTGATAATGATCTGTGATAGACTAATGGACCAGTAAGTCAAGCTCTATTTCTGTGTTACATATCTTCATCTCAATTAGCAACAATTAAAAAGAAGGAAACAAACCTCTATATTAAAAGAATAACAGTACGCTAAAAAACACAATTGATTTGCTTGCGTGGGACTGTGTGTGGTGTGGTAGGATCAGATTTGACTGACAGCGGTGTCTCTCTGGCATTATATTAGTGTGTTTATGTACACAATCCCTTTTACTAAGAAACTGATTGAGACAAAAAATGTTACATGGCCCTAACATCAAAATGAAATTCATCTTCTCTTTGTGGTACGCCTGCTACGCTTAGTTGGCCATTTATTCATAGGAGATTAAAAGCCATCCAATATTAAACCGCAGTTAAATGAATTCCTAAACTAATGAAACCGATTTTAGCCAAAAGGGTCATCCTCCTTGAGTCTGTTTTTGCCCGGACGAACGGCAGAATGTATTTAGTAATGTTAGATCTGCAGTGTGTGTATGGAGAGATGGGGGAGGGTGTCTGCTGCTCCCACAGAACCTTCAATTTCAATAAGTGTCAAGGGGCTACGCACGTAATTCAATAAAAGATCTGCTATGTAACGTGCCCACAGATACAGGAATCAATCTTCAACAATTGGACTAAGTGGTTGGTGAATAGTGCTGCCTATTTCTGATGGCCCTACAGATTTATGAAGGCCCTTTATTTTTTCTTCTTACATTTCTTTGGTATCCATCTGTCTTTATTGCCTCATCTTTTTGAATTGACCTTCTATATGGATACCTGCCCGGAGTTATAGTATATTTTTATTTTAAGCAAAGCATTGACACATCAAAGTAGACTGTGAAGGCTGTTTCTCTTATCACATGACCATTATCTCAGCCAAACACCTAGAAAGAGGGCTTCCATACAAGTACTTCTTCTCCTCCTGAACAGGCTGTTACGTCATATGCTGTGCACTGCTCTATTGGCTTTTTAGGATGAAAGAGACCATCCAATTTCACAGTATATGCAGGCAGAGCTATGAACTAAACTTCAGCTCTAGCTAGCTTTAGCTATTTTCATACCTTTTAAAGTTTATTTGCACCACTCTTTATAAATTGCCATTTGGAAGCTGCATCTCTGAATCATCATCCCTTTGATGTAATGTCTTGATTTGAGTGGCTTTTCGTGTTTTACTTTCCTCATCCCTCTGACTGTCAAAGACACTGAAAGTGCCTGAGCGCTATGGTAAAAGTTCAGGGTGAGAGAGTAATGGACATTTTGAAACCCCTTGCTGAAGGCTACCACAGATGTAACGCACAGGTCAGTGACACAGGAAATTGAGAAAGCAAGGTCAACGTTGTCCAGTAGTGCGTTCACAAATTGGAGTGTGGGTTTTTTCAAATGCCACCGTATTCTAAAAAGGAGAGAGTGAGAACAAGATAGACAGAAAGACAATGGAAAGACTGAAAGGAACCACTCTGGGAGAAGCAGCGTTCTTAAAAGTCAGAGTGCTAAGGGTCAGGATCCAGCAGTTGCACAGATTGCCCCAGGGCCATTAGATGTCCTTGAACCTGCAACTGTTTTCCAAAGATGACAGGTTGATGCAAAAAGCCGTCTGATACACTGTCAAATGAGAATACTTCAGTTCAGAGATGGGTGCAGATAAGGATCGTGTCAGCACCCTTTAGGGGGAACTTGCTCTACTCCTCCATGTCTGATCCAAGATAAACCCTCTACTTTTTTGACTTGCGCAGTTCATCCGTTGCAGATATTTTTTCGACTCAAATAGCTCAGGATTGTGATTGACATCGTAGACATTTTTGATATGATTCTAAATTAAATTGGCTATGTAAATCCATTCACAATAAATAGGTTGTAACTGTATCAAAATTTGAGTTGCTATTCACATTTTAAAGATCCAACTGGTAAAACCATATACATTCACTTTCAGCAAGGGAGGGCCTGTGTGTGTGTGTGTGTGTGAGAGAGAGAGAGAGAGAGAGAGAGAGAGAGAGAGAGAGAGAGAGTCTCAAAACACATCTTTTTAAACTGAGAGAGAGAGTAAAGAGAGAGAGAGAGAGAGATTATGTTTTCTGTTTTTAAACTGCCCTGAGGTGAATCACGCCCTCAAATTGTTTTGATCCGTATATATATTGTGATATCACAATTATTTATCACGATTATTCATTCATTTTAGGGACAAAATCCTTTCTTGCCCTTTTTACATTTAAATAAAGAGAGCACTGCTTTAACTTCCATGTTGTGCCACCTTACTGCTCATGTACAAATATTTGCATCAAAATGGGACTGGCCCTTATTCAGAGTGCATCTCCTAGAAGCAAAACTAAATTGAATTAACACTTCCTCTCCACATTTAATACAGAGCAGTGCTTTCACCCTCACACTGTGCTACATTGCTGCTAATGAACAAGCTGTGGCATCGAATAAGATTTAAAATGAGGTTTTTCTTGAATAAAATACTATTATATCATAGGTCCTCTGTGGACTGCAGCCAGATCATTCACATAACTTATTCACAGGTGTGGCTTTTTGACACTTTTTGAGCATTTCCTCTTGTTAACAGCATCAGACAAAGTCATATGTACCTCCTTTTTGTATGTTTGCGTGTGCAGTTTGAAGGTAGGTCCACTCAAAAACTCTGGACTGTGAAGTTGAGGCAATTTTTGCAGTTTGCCTCTTTCAGGTCTATTGGCATAGATACATTCCTCAGTATCTATCCTGTGGCTCATTTTTAAACTAAAGTAAAAGCCTTCACCAGGTCCGGAAATTGCTGGATGCCAGAAGGAATGCATAACAAAGGCTTATTTTGTCATTGATGTCTGTTTACAAGCAGTCCCTTTTCATCAGCCAGGCACCTTTTGGGCACACAGCATCAGATTGGTGTGCACTTATTTACTTAGTTATATAAACTGTCATCCCATTGAACCTGTTTATTCACATCATCCTGATTCAACTGCGAGGCTGAGTTTTGTTGAAGTTCCATGAAAGTGTCACTGCCGATTAGTGCATGTTAGAGTGAATGAAGTGTTGTCGCTGTGAGCACTTTAGTGTTATAAAGTATAAGGTGACAGAAAATGTCTCATTTAACTATCAATAATTTCCCAAATAATGAGGTAGAAGGCATTTCTTGCTCTCAACTTAGATGGCTTTGGTGTCAAAACAAGCAGCTTTATAGATATGACACCATTGGACAGGTCTTATGTCATGTGTACAGTGCTGTCATTTGAACGTCTAAGTGACCATGTCAAATTAGTTTGGAGCCACTTATCATGTCGCTGTTTTTCAATTTTACTGCTTCGGGCTCATCAATTTTGTTTAGCATTAAGGGCATTATTTTGAGGTTGCTGACAGGCTCTTGACAGTTTCTAAATGATGTTTCACATCTTCCAGTGGTTCATTCGTTAAAAGCCTGGCTTTTGGCCAGATGTCGCTTCCCTTGCCAGAGCAAGCACAGAAACAGGCTGGCTTCTCGGCATGCATGACATACAGTACCTCTAAGAGTACTGATGAAGTTCCTTGACTGCTGTCACTTTAGTGAGATGGAGCTTTTACAGATGTAAGTGCTGTGATTACTACTCTGAAGCATAGCAACAGCCAGAGTAGTATTAGAACATGGGGATTTCTAAGCGAATGGGTGAATGATATGTAACATACTACTGACTGTAAGTCGCTTTGGATAAAAGCGTCTGCTAAATGACTGTAATGTAATGTAATGTAATGTAATGTAATGTAATGTAAGCGAGGCCATTAATGCAATGATTCAAGATAAAACCAGCCTGGTCAATAGAGGGATCAGCATGTACAGAATGTTTTCACTTATTCTTTATTTAACTCTGTATCTAAAAATAAAGCCTAGATTTGTCCTACAGGTTTTATATATTGTAAGTGAGAACAGGGAAAGGGGATTACATGGAATTGAAAAGAGCATGTCGTCTTGGGATTCACAGTATAATACCTTTGTTTTCCCCATAGCAAAGATCCACTACCAGCCAGCCCTGCCCAGCCAGAGAGAATTCCTCTGCCAGAACATGCCTGTGGGCCACATGATAAAATTCATAATTACCTACCAGACGGTGAGTAACTGAAGATAATTCACAATTGAACATTTGTTTGCATAAATAGTGTTACGAAGGTACACATTTAGAAACATTCATTAGAAACCGAAATTCTTTGCCAGTTGTTGCAGCTTAAACATTTTTCTTCCCCAATAGGTTTAGCTTTAATTAACAATGAAAAAGAAAGTTCTCACTCAAAAAAGCTTTGCCCTGTACTGGACTCTATGTGCAATGCTCTAATCCAATAACGCATTTTGCCTCTGAAAATTTGAACAAGCATTGCCCACCAATCAGGCAGGCCTTCCCGAATAACCCAACAGTATATAAGGCACCACCCATCATTGCTCCACAAATCCCTTTCTCTACAGCAAACTGACATTTGCCCAGTGACTGATCTCCTTAGTTAGTGCCCGGCATGTCTTGTAAACAATTTAAATTTCTCAAAGAGCACATTACTCACCACCTCCCCTGCTCCCAACGACGTCTCATTGAATTGCACGAACTGATTTGACGTTCAATGGCTGCCCAGTCTCAAAGCACTCAAACACACACGGGTCATTTTAACCCTACCTCCACTTAAGGGGTCATCAAGACGATCATACAAGTATGAGCCATCAGATCCGGTGGCGCAGCGCTGGTTCGATTCATCAGCTTCAAATGACATATTTGCAGGAGAGTGTGCAATGATGCGTTCAAGGACCTCATCACCCGCTCTGCCTTTTCCACCCTAGTCACATTTTTGGCCGTCGTTTATGTGTTATTACAGATTGGCGCCCACATATCATGCCCCTGGTTAACAGTGAGATGTCTTTAAATTAGAGGGAATACACCTCATGCCAGTTTAACCCTGAAGGGGCAGGAATTACACACATTTTTGTTTTTCATCATCTATCTCCACACAGGGAGACACAGTTGAGGAATAATAATAATAAAGCCTTTATTAGTCCCACAATGGGGAAATTACAATTCTCTGCATTTGACCCATCCCGGAGGAGCAGTGGGCTGCTAAGAAGCACCTGGGGAGCAACTTGGGATTAGGTGTCTTGCTCAAGGACACCTTGGCATGTTGACTGTGGAGGGGTTTGAACCACCAACCTTGTGGTTACGGGACAAACGCTCTACCTCGTGTGCCACAGCCACCCAACCAGGAAGGAACAGTTGTCGGTCATCCGGTAGCTCCAGGTCACTGCGTGGTGCCATGGTACACAAAAGATGATGGCAGCCGAGCCCTGGACCATCTTCCAGTTAGGGGAAACTCTAACTCAGAAGGCAATAGGCATGCTGCCCACTTCGGGCCATCCTCTCCAGGCTTGGCTACTGAGAGGGAAAGGTTGAGGAGGGCTAGTCTGACTGCACAGTCAAGAGCAGGACCCACCATTTCCGGTTACAGGGCAAAGTGGTAAGGGTTCCAGCAATGGTGCGTGAAAAGGTCCTAGATCTCCTGCCCTGTGCGATGGGTCTATTCTCTCATTTTTGCAGTGTTTGATGAATAGAGGACCGTCTCATGCCACTGTTAAGGTATATGCAGCAGCCATATCTTCCTGCCACAAGGTTTTTGGCAACAGACCAGTCTTTTGTGATACTTTCATGAAAAAGTTCTTGCAGAGCGTCAGGAGGCAATGCCCGGTAATGCATGCCTCCTTGCCACAGTTGGAACTACCATTGGTGCTTGAGGGCTTGGTGAAGGGTCCCTTTAAACCTCTAGAGCACTCCTGTCTGAAGGTGTTGTCATTTAAGACAGCTTTTCTGCTTGCATTGACCTCAACTAAAAGAGTTTGAGAACTCACCGACTTGTCAGTACACCACATCTGCTCGTTGCTTTGTGGTGACCGTAGCAAGGCTTCACTCAGACCAAATCCCTCATCTGGTCCCAAGAACTTAAGTAGTTCTTTCAGGTTGAGGGTTATACTGGTAGCTTTTTATCTCCCCCCCATGCGGTGGACAGGGATGCAAAGCTATTTCCTTTTACAGCAATTGCATTGACATGATATGTCAAACAAATGCCCCCATCACACATTGAGCGGGTGTTGGTGTGATTCGGGATCGGTTTGGCGGGTAAAGCCTTAGATAACGCTTTGCAGGATGGCTTTGTGAGTGCATCTCCCAAGTCTATGGACAAGCAGGAAGAGACCCCCCACTGAGGTCCATGCACACTGTACACACTGTTTGGCAGTGTCTGCGGCTTTGTTGGATGGGGTGAGTGTCGAGGACACATGACAGTGTTGTCTTTTCGAAGCCTTGACCGTTTATACGATTCTAACTCTTGGAGATGTCAGGCTCCTTTTCAGGGTGTTTGCTTGTTGACACAGGACTGGGGAAAAGGGTGGGTGTTGTATCTGCCAAAGGTGTGTTATGTGAAGCTATTTCAACTCACGGTTCATAGAAAACAGCATTTGTAAGGGTTTGAATTGCAAACTCAGATTCAGTTGATACAAACATAACTGGCAAGTTATTATTGTTGCTTGCAAATGGCAGAGCGCTCTACCTCATGTGCCACAGCCGCCCCATACAAACATAACTACATGTGGCAGATACATGTTTTTGTATGACAGGGCTCATGCATGCATATGCATAGGTTTTTGTAATAAGTTTGTTTTGATTAGTGAAATTTGTTTGGAGATATAAAATGGGCCCCTTTACTTAATAATCCCCACACCAGACTATATCAAGTTGTTGTTTTACACCATTCAGTATCAGAACTATATTTTGAAATCATATTATCAGTGTACAATGTTTTCTTTCATGTAAAATGCAAGCATGCTTCCCAGCAGTTGCATCAGGCAGAAGTGAGAGAAAATTATTTTCAAATCTATTTTCCATTTTGCATTTTACAACCATCAATTAACAATATGCTATTGCACCTTGTAAGTAGATACAATTTGTCTACTGTAATGAACACAAAGTCATTAGTCCTTAGATCAGTGCTTTGAAAAGATGAATTAGATTTTTTTTGATTATTTGATAGTAGTCTTATATAGTCAACTATATAAGACTGACAACAAAGAACTTAAATACTGATCAAAATCAGATGTAATTATTGCAAGACCTAAAAATATACCACACTGACAACAAAGAACTTAAATACTGATCAAAATCAGATGTAATTATTCACAAATTAAACAAAAAAAAGGCAAAGTCAAACAAGCTGTGTCTGAAATAACTCCCTAATTACTATATATTCCCTACATTTACCCTCTGCCATTTATTTTAAGTGTCCAAATTCTGTGTGTTAATGTATGCAAAAAAGTTCCCTCAAAAATGTTCCCAATTGAACAAAAGTCTTATGTGACTATGGCAGGGGTACTCCTTCCTGCTGACAATCCCACAATACACTGAGCCCCATTTTGAAAAGTTAAAAATAACAGTGGCAATGAAGCTGTCATAACAAATTGGGCTGGGTGCAAAATCAAATGAGAGGAAATAAATATATATATACATAAATATAATGGATATTATTTGAATTATCATTTTAATTAATGCCTTAGTTTTAGGTAGTTTACAACTTCTTTAGGTCATTTCAGATTATCTTTCGAATTAAGTCATTTTTCGCACCTCATTTGCTTTCAAAAGCTTTGAGATAAAGATTCATCCAAGACTGAGCATGCACTTAATGACCAGACAGCAATTACAAACAAATCAGAATCTGCATGTTGGTAGGGTGATGATGCTGCCCCTCTGCAACTGCCATCCTTCATTTAATAATGTCTTTGTTTGTCTATCAGGTGATTTTGCTCCTGTTTGCATTCCTCCTGATGCAAATTAAAAACAATGCACTGCATGAATAAACAACTGGTTTTTTGTTGTCACATTTTCCTTGTGTACCAAATGGGCTGCAACTTCAATTTGTTTTTCCAACCCTGTGTTGCATAGCCAAATCACAATCAATTATCCTGAAATCCTTGAGATGTCCTCTAACAAAACAGCATTTATTGTTCATCCAGTGCATTGGTATGTAAGATTCTAGAATCTCCCGGGCTCTTCTTCATTTTGAACGCTGTAGTGATATATTTTTGCAGAAACAATGTCAGCTATCCAGAGGGATCAGATATTTACATCAATTTTGCAAAGTACTTTAGTTCATCAAAATTAGAGTAGATGGGGTGTTTTTAAATGCCACTGAATTGGGTCCATATAAATTTGAAAGGCTTCATCTATAAATAAAGCAATGACATAATGTCATAATGTAAAAAAAGTAACTGAGTTCATAAAGAGTGAGTCCATTCAGCATGTACTGAATGTACCATCACTTAGGCCCCCCTGGGGCGGCTGTGGCACATGCGGTAGAGCGCTTGACCCACAACCACAAGGTCGGTGGTTTGAACCCCTCTACAGGCAACATGCCGAGGTGTCCTTGAGCAAGACACTTAACCCCAAAATTGCTCCCTGGGCGCTTCATTGCAGCCCACTGCTCCTCCAGGATGGGTCAAATGCAGAGAACCGAATTTCCCCATTGTGGGACTAATAAAGGCTTAATTATTATTATAGACTCTATAGGGGGGCCCAGGTGATACTACACTCAGAGCTGAATGGAAACAGTATGCAGTTCACTCTTCCTTTTAGCGGAGATCAGAGCAAGAACCATTCCTGTTTAGATTGAAAACAGCACAAGTGCACAGTGCACAGTGCATACAATGAGCTGCTACTGAAAGGACATCAAGAACCACCAGCAATGGCCATTGAAGGGAGAGGAAGAGTCAGCTTAGTACTGGACACTGCCATCTTACTCTCTGCCTGAAACATTTCAAAGAAGAGTGGCTTAAAACCAACCCTCACAAAAACCCATGACCACAGGAAATCACTTTGATAGCAGATGGCAGCAGACACCTCTCTTGTAGAAGATGTAATAAAACTGAGCACTGAGCTGTGTGAGCAGTTCACTGAAACACTCTAGTCACATCACTTGTGCAGGCCTAAGGACTTTGAGTTTTCAGCAGAAATAGTTGAGTCTGCATTTCTTGCCTTGGCTTGTCTTCTCGACAGTCGAGGACAATCCTAGAAGCACCAGCCTGTCCCTGCAGACATTTCTTGAACGAGTACTTATCTGATCAAGTCACTATTTTTAGAATTAAAAAAAACAATGTTAAAATTAGGGCTTAAGACTTCGGTTACCCCTTTCTCAAGCAGTTGGCATGGTTGGATAAATGAACGCACATTCAAATACATATGCTTTACATCTGTATGCATATGTAAATGTAAACTCAGAAACACACACATTAGTTTGAAAAATTCATACAAAGATTGCTGATATAATTCTCTCTAAACAAGTCACAAAATGAAAATATGCATTAATAATCAATGTTAAGTTAAGTGTCAGTACTTTCCAAAAGCCTTGGCTGCAGGTTCCTTCAAAGTCACTTATTATTACATGAGGCAGCAAAGTTGCCAGCAGGCTATACATAGAGTGTGCAAGAGAGACAAATTATTATTATTTTATGAGACCTTTTTACATTTAAAGGTCTCATTCTATCCTACGAAATACCATAGAATGGTCTTGAAATTTGATTTTAAATTATGAAATTTGCCAATATCAACTATGCTGTAAAATATACGTTAATAAAAGTTTGTACATGCAACATTAAATGTTTGTATACAGTACCAGTCAAAAGTTTGGACACACCTTCTCATTCAATGGTTTTTCTATATTTTTATTTTTAATTTTCCACATTGTAGATTAATATTGAAGACACCCAAACTATGAAGGAACACATATGGAATTATGTGGTAAACAAACAAATGCTCAACAAACCAGAATATGTTTTATATTTTAGATTCTTCAAAGTATTTGAATGAGAAGGTGTGTCCAAACTTTTGACTGGTACTGTATATACTATCATTGTGTTGTGATGTTGGCTCCTTTTGTTCAGATCTCCTACACGATTATACTTTAATTATACTGTTTTGTACATGGTAGTTTAGCACCACATATTTATTCTACACTGTATATTTTGTGAATAAATGTATTCTTCACAAAGAACAACCTTAACTTCTACTTATACAATGTGCTGGGTAAATACTTAATTCGGATTGGCTGCAAGGTGTCCATTAATCCCTGTTAAAGGACTCCTACTAAATATTTACCATTCTAAATTAATGCACTGGCTGTTTCTATAATGAGAAAACATGGCAACGGGGACGCAGTCAAAGACTCAGTGTACAATTTATTGCAACACGTTAACAAGTTATTTTTTATTGTGGCTTCATTAGTTCATTTCAGTGACTCATGCTCTTAACACAAGCTGGAAGAAGTACATTGCCCCACTTTACTTACTGACACTTTGTATCACATTAGCGACCCTCTCACATCCCATTCGCTATTCATTCATATTGCATAAAAACCTTAAAAAAATGATATGGTAATGATTGTTCCAGGTATTAGCGAAGTCCCAGGCGTTTCTAGGAAAACTGTTATGGCAGGTGAAGAACGTATGATTTTAAATTGTAAAATACATGAAAATGGTGATGATTGTTCTTCATTGTATTTATTTGGCAAGTGGCCGTTGTACAAATGATTCCCTTTAAAGTGTCTATAATCAAGAATTAATGTCCTCCCCGTTGTCCATTCATTCTTTAAAATATACACCTTGTCAGGTATTATCTCTTATATAATAAAATGGTTCAGATGCTTTTCACTACCGCCTTTGATTCCCCGCTGCGAAGCAATAATAAAAGCAAATCAATGTTTACCGCATTCAGAACCCAGATTACTCATTCTAACAGTCTTCAAGTACATGTATTGCGGGTCTCCATTCACTCTATGAGGCTGATTAATCCTGTCTAATGTATGCAAAATGTAGTTCTAATTGTTGAAGATGAAAAGAGTATGTTTAAACTAAATTAGGCAGATGCTGATAGTGGTTTCTGGGCTTACGTAGATGTTTTGACTTGTGTTTATTTTGCATTTTATTAGCAAATTCACTTATTACCCATTAATAGTGTTGATCCCTGATGAGAGTCTGTTTTGTGAAAAACAAGCACTGACCCATTAGCTGACCAGAAATAATTGACTTGGTTAAGGATGCTTACCTGACCCAAAATATGGTTTGTCATATAGAACCATCTGAGAAGCTGTCATGGGAAACTATTTGGAAAAGGGAAAGCCTTTTCAAGAATATTAAAATGGGTTTTGTGCTTCTGCAACCATTGATATATGATGAAGCTGTGAAATATCTCTGTTTCTCTGCAGGCTTTTTGGAAGGAGAAGGGCTTCTCTGGGGAAATTGTGGCAGGTTCTTCCAGTGGGTGTCCATTCTGTGTTACCTTTGATGCCACCAGCCCCAGTGGTAATGCTGCCTTGGTAGGCTTCATTGCCGGCCAGCAGGCATCTCAGTGGAGCTCCGTGGAGGTAATGGGTTATGTAGAGATGGATTTAAATCATTAGTTTTCATCTCATTACACGGCTTTGCCCCGGGTCATCAGTTTGAATTTTCATTGTAATTCTTTAAAACATCATGTTAATGTATAGAAATGACATGGTAAATGAGCACAAACGTAATGCAAAGGAAGCGGAAACCACCTGCGATTACAGAATTACATTTTTTTTAAATAAAGGTCTCTGAATATTTAGAACCACAACAGCTGCCCCCACATGTGCAATCCAGCAAGCAGCAGGTCTTGTGTAGACTTTACCTTTCACTCGGCCCTCTGTTGTCCCAGTGACTGTCTCATAGATACTCCCTATGGCGAACGATGGATCAATGTTTAGAATGACTAAATCAACAGTTATATTACATGATCACTTCTGCCACTTCAGTCTTGGCAAGAGCTATTCCTGACCTTGTAGGCAAGTAGTTTTGTGTGGACTGGATCCAGAACTGGTTCACAAGAGTCTGGCACTGGCACCATCTCCACCAACCCACGCATGCTGGGACATATGGCACTTGCAGCAGACTGCATCTCGCCATTTCATGAGAAGGATGTTAGGTGTGATAGGGTCAGGGTTGGCAATGTCAGCAGACACAAAAATCCAATTGGTTTTGAGTTTAAGATCCCCTCTACTTCCAAGGATACGACTACAAACTAAGGTTGGGTATAGGACGTCTTTAGAAACTGCTTGGATCCCCACTGCAACTTGAACACAGGCCTTCATGGAGCGAACCTCCCTCTACCTAGCTCCAATGAAGTGAGGGATATTTGATGGGTTAAACTTGAAGAGGATCTAACACTCTGTCAGCTGTTCTTTCAGGTGTGGTTCCATAGTGCAAAAACATTGTGAAGTTCCGAATCAGCACCAAGGAAGTTGGTACCACAATCCGATAGTATCTCCTTTGGTCCACCCTGTATAGCGTTGAACAGAGGAAAAGCAAGGAGAAGGCACCCACATCCATGGAGTTGAGGAGCTCAATGTGAACGATTGATTGATTGATTGATTGATTGATTCTTGAAGATGGCACCCCAGCGCTTTTCAGACCCTCTGCCTATCTTGACAAGGTAAGGCACAAAACAATCAACACCTGAACAGAAAGTTGGACAGAGAATTCTGAGGCTCTGCAGTTGCAAGTCTGACATCCGAAGGACCTTGGACTGAGCTCCCCATTCCCTCCTTTATTGCACCTTGTCTGGCACTGAATAGAGCACGGCAATTACGTTGGTGGTGTCTGATTGCCTGACGTGCTCTCAAGATCCAACATTTCCTTTTTATATCTGCCTACACCCTCTCTGTGCCCGGGTGCAGCAGATGTTCATCTATGATTTTGATGAGGAGCTTTGTTGCTGGGTGCCTAGGGTCTAGCAAAATGGGATGAATCTCTGCTATCATTTGGTTCTCTCAATCTTCGCAGCCTCTCTCCCACTCGGAGCATGTGAATTGAAAAATCCCAATCACGAGCAATGCCAGCCAGATGACTGTGGTTTGGCACAGGTTTTTGTGCTCTGAGGGCAGACATTTCATCAAGGAAGCTATGGGACTGAAACACCTCGACCGTAGGAGCTCCACATCTCAGTGACACATGGGCTGGCTTCGCACCAACTCTTTCTACATACTGAATTTGGTGGCATTAGGGATGCTGATGTTGGGCTCTATTGTTTGGAAACAGCATAAAGTGATGGTTGTATACTCATCCTATCGGTTACAACTAATGAGGAGAAATGTGAGACCGGGGAGGATTTTCAAGTAGCTTGTATTTAGTTCCAACTCAGGACTGATGATTACAATAAAATAAGCACATAAGACATGGGAGCATAACTCTCAAAATGGATCAACTTAGGCTGTAAATACACAACATATCCCTGGCTGATCCTGGTAGGGATCAGCCAGGGATGTTGGCTGAGGTGATTCATCATAGGAACCAAAAGTGTGGAGCAATTTATCGATGTAACTTCTTCAGATGCAATGATCACTGGTTCATATGACATATTGCAACATCTGTCAAATGCGTCCACTAAACACCTTTAGTTTAGTCTGGACAATTATGGTTTAAGATGGACCAAAGCTTTTCCATGGTCCAGTCCCATGGATGTAATGAGGCCAGCTGTGTGAGGTGTCTCACTTTCTGGCAGGCAGAACATGGCTTTGCTTTGTGTATGATTTATTTCATTAGCACCACATCACAGTGTCCAGTGTGAAGCTTGTCAAGCACTTCCTATCTTAGCAGTAGTTGAATAATGATAGGATAACCCCACAATAGGCATCAAGAACGGATTGAAAGCATGCTTCTTCGCACCAGGTAAGGGTTCAAGCTCGGTGTCATCTTGGCTCTAGTCCCATGAGAGACAAAGTCCACAATCCCAGACATGATCAGGTCAGTATGTTTGTTTTTACACATAAGTCAAGATTACACAAGCAGCAGCCACTTCTTGTCATACATCATGACATCAGGAGAAGAGGGAGCAATTGCCTTTGCATCGAGGACACCTCCATTGAGGTACATACTCTTGCTGCCTAGTAGTCATTTCTTGATTGCCTCACTGCGTAGACCACACAACAGCACGTCAAAATGTCCAGATAACGGTTTCAATACAGCTATGAACTGTGAAACAGATTCACCCTCTTCCTGGTTCCTTTTATAGAATCCAAACCTGGCAGCGATAGCCAGTGGCTTGAGAGAGTAGTGATTTCCTAATATTGTCCCCATTTCATCATAGAACTTGCCACCTTGCTTGTTAGGTTGCACTAGAGTTGCCCTAGAGTCTTGTTTCTTTTTTTTAATGACTATCATTATGTTATTCTGTGGTCTCGACACAATCCTTCACCTCACAGTTTACTTCAGTCTCCTTTCCACTGTCTGATCCTCACTGCTCAGTGAGCCATAAACTGTACACCAATTTAAAACTTGTTAAACTGGGACTTTCTGCCAAAAATAACAAACCCAACATTAGGCCGCACTACCTCACAGCCCGTTTCTTTTTATACTCATTCTGCTATTTGGTACTACAACTCACAATGAGGAAACGTGAGGCCAAGTTGTACATTAGCCTGTATTTTGTTCCAACCCAGGACTGATGATTACAATGACGTAAGCATATAACACAAAGGAGCATGACAGCGTCTCAAAAGGGACCACCTTAGGATGTCAATACCCAACATTGATGTATTTCAATTCTGATATGTTCACTGCCTTCTTATGCTCAGGCGTCTTTGGCCAGGGATGGTCCTGCCAGCTTTCAATAACTACTACTTTGCCAAATACAGAATATTTTTTATTTATTTAATTTTGTTAATTTTGTTGATGTGTTATTTGCAACAGGCACGGATGTAGTTTTTGGACAACTCTATATCTGAAGTGTCAAAGATTTGCTTTGAAAACAAAGTCAAGCTTAATAGCTGCACATAGAAGGCAAAACAAAGTCTCTGCATCTTGATAGCTAATGGTTATCCACTAGGTGAACAGGTTACGTTCTTGACTTGACTAAATTATTAGATTATAGAATGAACACAATATCAAGTGATGAATTATTTTCTGCTCAAATTTGGTAGGGTTCATGCAGGATTAATAGCCATATGTTGCAGATTGAAAGGTCATATTTCACATACTTTTACTAACTGAATACACACTTTTCACACACTAAGCCTACATCCTCTCTTTCCCTTCATTTCTTTCAACTGTGTTGACATTTTTATTTGGTTTCCAGTGCTTTCCCTTTACCTGAAAAAATAAATAACATCCAGCCTTGTCTCTAGTGTTGTTTTGGCATTTCAGTCATTAGCATGACTTGCTTCAGAGCTGAAGTGTAGCCTTCTCCCCGCTGTGCCATGCAGCACAACGTGCTAAATAATTAACATCAACATGCTACTTCACTGCTAAAGAGAGGAAATTAGTATAGGTCTGTGTGAGGCAAGAGGACAATTATACGCTGTTTGTGTACTTGGTTGGATTTACAATGTTTTTGTAATTTGTCGATTGTTTTGGTTTGAGTTACATATCAAATAGCATATTCCTATGTAATTTCATAGGAATTTGAGCACTATTAGCAGTACTGCAGCAAATTAACAGTGAGATCTTTTTTTATATACATTTCTAATAGAACGCAATTTGGTACCATGCTTCAATTCACTTTTTGTTTTTATGAAAGGAGTACATCAAGAGACTGAGTTTTAGTTCCAAATTATTGCACAAGGGTGTGCTGAAAATAAAGGTAAAATGATAAATAGAGGAAGAATCTTAGACAGTTTGCAACATCTGTCAGCATGTTTTATGGAGATCTGTCCTTTAGGTCCTGAGGCCTCAGCTGCTCTGTACATAACTCACCACATTAACTTGTAAAAACCAGGAGCATGTGCTGACCATGCTTGAGTTATTCAAATTGACTGCTGCTTCCTTTGTCCAGCTTGGATTGGTTTCTTGAATATGTATTCATATTTTTTCAGTCTGCTGTTATATTTCTACATTTTGGTAGAGGCATTCCCTTCTGACTGCAGGTTGGGGAGAGAAGAAAAGCTGTGCTTTCCAGTCTGGTCAAATACCTCGGTCCTGAGGCTGCATCTTTCATCCACTATGAAGAAAAAGTAAGTAGTTCAGTGGCAGATGTCTAATTTAATAAACAATAACAATTTGGTTTGATGCATAATTCTTTTTTTAGTGCCAAAATTCATAGTCTCACTTTTTACCCTAGATCCCAGTGAGGAAGCCATGTTTTGTTGCAAAAGCTTGCATATCTGTCAGTAAAACTGAACCCAAATTATTTTTAATAGACACTTTAATAGACACATAATAGTTACAGTCTAGTCTAAAACAATTTTACAATTGGGTCTAACATGGGTTTAGCAAAGACCTCTGAAGATTACATTGCTATTCCCAGTAATTTCGTATTCCAGCAATGCAATTGTTAATCCATATTCATCAAATGGGTCAATATGGACCACAGATGTTTATGACATGACACATACAAGAACCACGATGGAAACATACAGACATGTAGACTGTTTTTTCTTTTTGCTGTGCCCCTCAATGGCAGCTGCAACAGAGGAACTACATGCCTGTTAGAAGTGACTTTCCAAAATAGTGGCTAATTTCAGATATGATGTCAAAAAGGAGGGTCAAACACAATCTCCCATTATGGATACTCATGAGCTACTACTACTACTAGGGCTGCTTTATATGAGGAAAATGTGTGATAACATAAATATGGCTATAACAATATTACTTGAGATAAATCAACATATATTAAAGTGTTTTCGACTCAGACGTGCACAGTACATGTACTATGGTCTGAGCACATCCATTGTCAGTCTCTATCTCTCTCACGCGACCACACACATGTTACGCACTTAGCTATCCCAGAAGGAGCTATACTACTTATATCACCAGCTGTTTTTCATAAGCTAATCTCTAATATTGCTTGACATTGCACAGAAGTTAAAAAAAAAACACGTTATTGTGCAGCGTTAGATACTACAAACGTTACTACTACTGAAATAAAACATATTACATGCAGAGTAGATATCTTACCTTCCTAATCTTGTGCCACACATGCAGCATAGCTAATTAGCTCCATTAAATGATGCACAGCATACATAGGCAGCATGTGAAATGACACATTAGTCATGCAGACATATGGTTTTAGTCCCCGCACTCCTCACTTCACCGTTGAAAGGCAAGATTATAAGGTAAATTGCCCTGAGGAAACTTGAGTTTGGACACACCTTCTCATTCAACTACTTTGAAGAATGTAAAATATAAAACATATTCTGGTTTGTTGAGCATTTGTTTGTTTACCACATAATTCCATATGTCTTCCTTCATAGTTTGGATGTCTTCAATATTAATCTACAATGTAGAAAAAAATAAAAATAAAAATAAAGAAAAACCATTGAATGAGAAGGTGTGTCCAAACTTTTGACTGGTACTGTATGTATTTGAGTTCTTGATATGGTATTCCAATTATGTAATGGTTCCCTCCACTATTCTGTATTTCCACTCTAGGAGAACAGTATTAATGTTGGCGAATCAAATTTAATATTTAGTAAGCTCCTTTTTATAATCATGTCATGTGATACAAACAAACAACACAACAATGGGTCTAATGTGATACTATTATATTTACTTCAGATAGCTGTGTGCCTATGTTAAATGACAATGGACCATGAGGGATTGGGGAAGCGCAGTTATCAATATTGTCTGAGGGGGGCTGTTTTATGTGATCAAAGAAAATGTGACTAAATTAGATTTGGGGATTGTCATTCGATTGAAACCAAGCAATGCATTTTTACTGTGCCATTAAACAAGTAAATGTCATATAACTTTTATGCTGCGTTACAGGACTGGGCTAAGGAGGACTACAGCGGGGGCTGCCCTGTTAATGTCATGGCACCAGGTCTGCTAACATATTACCACCCTAGCCTGAGGAAGCCCTGTGGCAGGTAATCACATCCACTGATGACAAATACACCACCGCATCACACTTTTCCTTCTCCCTGGACCCGAAAGAGTCACCTTTCTTCCAGGCTCTTACTACAAATAATGTAGGATGTAGTTGAGTAAACCGGCGGAAATTTCTAAACATTTGAACCCTTTTCAAGAGCTACATTTTTAGTTCATAGTTCAAATAAATGGCAGGATGTCGTCAGCAACGGCGTTCTCATAGGAAAACTTCCCATAATCCATTTCTAATGGCCTGTTCAGAGATCCACACAGCTGAAAGAACGAGAGTGAGAGGTGGGGAGGAGGATGCAGGTAATGTATTTCCATAATGACATTAAGTCTGTGGGGAGCAGAGGAAGCTCATTACATAACGTGACTCAATCAGCGGCATGGGGCACTAGCCCTTATCCACATTCCTACCCTATATAGAAAATGGATCCTCAAGGACATGTTGTGACTTTGACACAAATCCAGCACGTGTAATGAAGGCAAGCCCATGCTTGGTTGACAAAATTGCTGCTGTTGCTTCAAACATAATGTATATAACAGCACATCAGATTCCAGTAGAGTATGGTGGATTATTTGTTTGGGGAAGTATAAATCTAAAAAGAGTAATTATCCTCAGTGGATATGCCTTAGTGCTCAGTATGTATTTTTACACACAGGCCCTCCCTACTCAATTCTAGGTGTGGTTAGAGAGAGCAGAGACAAGAATGAGTAAGAAGAAAAAAACAAGAACTCAGAATATATTGACCCCAGTGGGTTCATGCTTTACTGAGTTAACAACTTCAAAATGCATGCTGAATAACCTCTGCACTGACTCTCGAGTTGCTTTGTAAGATGCTGACATTTGTAAAAACAAAAACAATGGTTGTTTGTGCTGCTTGTCACTCGGTTTGGATTACTACTGCCAAGAGAGAAGGATAAGTGCAGTCACCTATATATACAGAATCTAAAATAATTCATTTAAAATGTTTTAAAGCTCTGTTTTTGTATTTTGCTATTTCAGAAATAGCGGCAGAGAATAAAAATGATTTGCCACAGGTAAGGTTATGGTACCTAACTCTGATAATTATATGAGGAGCTCTCATTCAGAGGTCTACAGGCTTAGCAGTTCATCTCTGTGTGTCCACAAAGTGAAGTTTGAATCCATTCAGCTATTTCAGAATTAGTCCTTCTCGGTTCTGGCTTTTGAAAGGCAGCAACAACTCTTCTTCCAAAACACCATAATTATTCCTCAGGGAGCCCCGAAGAAGTCGTGTTACAATATGTTAATACTATTTTTTATAGACCTCATCTTCTTAAAAGGGTAATGCCTGATTTTTACACCCCAATATGTACATCAAAAGCCTGGCTGTAGGCCAACATACAACAGCTCAGCAAGAACTGATCATCACAAACATCAATCCTTAGCATAAGGTTACAGCACAATACTCCTACTCTGTTCTATAAACATGAGCTCCACTGGGCAATTTATTTTGCAGATCTTCGCAGTGAATCATTGATATAAAGGTCAGTTCAAAGTGGCTGATCAATGCTGATATATCCATACAGTCTTTGATTCATAAAATATCCTAATAATACCAAACATATACTGCCAACAAATACTAACTTGTTTAAATTAGATCATAATTAGGACTATGGTTATCTTTATAATTACAATGTATCAAAATACAAGAACTGTCACCATAATCTGCAGCTCCCCGCAGCTGTACTGACCTTTAGAGTGAGTTTCAACCCACTTATTTACTGTTCACTGTTTTCACTCTCCCTTCTCTCTATGCGTAGGCAGCTGTTTTCAGCAAAAAAAGCTTTAATAGCCCACTGTACACTACCTGCTCAGCACCAAACAGCAGACAGACACTGAGAGATTACTGAAGCTTGTGAACATAGTGGAGCATTTAGCAGCACATGTGCCAGATATTTCCCTGAGGCGCTGGTGAAGGCCAGAAACATAAATAAATTGTAGAATGTTTGAATTACATTAATTTAGTGAACACAACTTTATATACAAGAAAATGTTGCCCTGGTACATAAGCAAGGGTTCAACCAAACTGAATGAGGTGATGATTTGTTAATGTTGTGTTCACACTGCACCCAGATGGCCCCAAAAGAAAAAGTTTTGGTCAGCTGAGTCAGGTTAGTGTTCAAGATTTGAAAGGTCCATGGCGAAATGGATTGAAGTTCAATAAGGTTCAACGACAGCATTGACCTGAAATACTGTTTGTGACTGTGTCTACAAGACTAATCCCCACAGGGCATTTGCAGCATAGTATGGACTTAAAGAAACACCGTTCAAGAGGTCAAATGTGATGAACACTGTCCACAGACCGGCTGCACAAATCCTTCACTTCTTCACAAATGTTCCTCTGAATTAGCAGCACTGCTTCCAGAATTTGCGTGAAACAGCCCTAAGAGGATGCCATCCTGCCAACAGTGTGATTGTGATGTGCCAATACAGAGGCGGAAAGCAAAGCAGCTTTTATGCAATGACGGTAAAACCAATGTACCTTTCAAGCTTTTCTTAACCAAGGGCGTCACAGAGACAACAATAAAGAAAAGTAAGCAAGATGCAAATGGTATGATGCTTTTAAGGCCCACGGACAAGTATGTGAAAGAACAAGTCTCTCTTCTCTTCCAAAGTAACCCAGTAATACTCACAAATAGATAACTGATGTCTTTCAATAACAAGGAAAGTATGAAATCGTGAGTTGCGATCTGTACAACCAGTCATACCACAGGCAATAATACAGCAGTATAAAATACAGTACACAAACATTAGACATTAGGCCTAAGTGAGGATAGGAGTAAATGTTAATCACATGGGCATCTCTAAATAACGATTTAGCATCCTTACACCAAAAGTTGGTAACATTATCCGCCACACAGAAACTTATCGGGACTTTGTCAATATAACTTTTAAGGAAATATACTTTACAGAGATGAGATGATTGTGGCATATGTCTTACTGGGCACGTTGCTGACAACACTGTACAGTAGGCGCATTAAGGAACCTATTGCAAGAACACCAAACACTGGATGTTACAACATCGGTCGGTGGTTCGATACCCGGCTTCGGCAGTCGATGTGTCCTTGGGCAAGACACTTAACCCCAAGTTGCTCCTGAAGGCCATCGGTGTGGACTGGATGATGAATGTTAGTTAGAGTCTGATGGTGGCACCTTGATGGTAGCCTGTCATCAGTGTGTGAATGGGTGAATGATATGTAACATACTACTGACTGTAAGTCGCTTTGGAGAAAAGCGTCTGCTAAATGACTCTAATGTAATGTAAATGTAATGTAACAACAGATCTCAATTCACAACATCTGTTAAATGTGTGTTGACCCACCATAATATCAAAACACAGTGGTTCATTCTGTTGGCAAAAAAGCCTACACTGCAAGTTAATTAGTCACCTTTGTGCTCTATTAGGTCATCATGAGGACAGATATACTGTACAAACCTTTAGTTTTTTGGTCATTGATTACAGATACACTTCATAACTGAATCTTATAAGTAGGGATATAGTAGGGAACCAGAAAAAATTAAGTTTATTCTACAGAATGCTTGGGTCACTGTGATCAAATGCTTGAGAAAGATTGATGACAGGATGGAAAGAAATCTTTAATCTTCCTAGAGTCTGTATTTGTGTTTAAGGTGACGATGCGGACCAGTTTCTTTCTAAATCCATTTTGTTAATTTGCTGTTACAGTATCTGACTCAGCCCACTGGGAAATGTGATTAACTTGAACACAGCAGAACAGTTTGTATACAGCGGAGGTCAAAATGATATCCCACTAGCTCAGAGGGATTCTTTTATCTTTATTCCTGGTTTTACAGATTAGATGAATCCATTGCGCATTTCAGGAAATCCTCCATGTTGGAAACTTTAAATGGAAGACCACCATATCCACTTACTTTACCTTTCTCCACAATTTAGAAAAACAAAGCATTGCATTCATTTTCACAGAGCACTAAAGTCGTGGGTGCTATCGGTTTCACCTAGTCCAAGTCATTTCATAATAACCAATTTCAACAAGACACTAATTAAGTCCAACAAGACCACAGAGGGGTTATTTTGATCTGACAAGCTCTCAATCTTCTCAGTATAATGCTGCTGCTCATTATACCGTTTACTGCCACCTGCAATGTATGTTGCTGTTTTGGTTGAGTTGATTGATTTCTCCCAGCACCACTTCTCACTCTGCCATGTTTTATTACCATACCTTGTGGATACATTGTTTTCCCTATTAGTTATCCTTTGTGTAAAGTCTCTGTAGTCATTGGGTTTGTCACATTCCTAGCCTGGTCACTTCTGTATAAATCCATTACAGAGCACCGTGAAAAAAGAAAAGTACAATCCTGTGTTGCAGTAAAAGCTCCTTTAGTTGGGATGACGTCAGGCAATTTCAACAAACTCATTTTTTAGGTTCAGTTTGGGTAAACCAATGAGGCCCCAATACCTCTCAGTGGCTAGACAGGTGGTGTGCATTACCAACTCCAAGCTTGTTGACATGTTGCCAAAAGGCCTTTCAGTCTGAGGTTGAATTCTTCTTGAAGATTCTGCTGATGAAGTCTCAAGTGACATCTTTCAGTAGGCTGAACTGAATACCCAAAATGCTTCTGAACCGTTCTCATTGCAGTTTTGGCACACACTGAACCTCTGTTAACTCCTGACTACTCATCAAATTTCTTGTTAGCACCCTTAATGAATAGAGTTGGGTTAATCCATTGTTTTGTTGGCCCAGTGTGCAAGCTTAAACCAGTTTCATTTTATGTACCAGCTTACCAGACATCTCATTATGGCACAAAAATGAAAAAGGAGCCTACATTAGCAACCTGCCGACAATGTCATGGAGCAGAATACAATATGCAATATGACAACATGATTAACAAAATATCATGTTTAGGTCTGGTTTTTGGATTAATATCAAATCAGTTTGAAAACTTTTGCACCGGCCTATCCCTACTGAATAGTTACGTCCCTTTGTGAAATTCATATTATAGCCTTCTTTAAACCATGAGAGAACATGCGGTACTAAGACATTTTTATCTTCCACTTCTCGGGAAGAGAGTCAAGCTCATGCTCTGCTGCAAACCGCACCAGTGCTTGCTGAAGGTCACGTTCTGGAGCACCCAAGAGAACCACATCATCTGCAAATAGCAGTGACGCAATTCAAAGTCCCAAAACCAAATACTCTCCTTCCCCCACCTTTGCCTTAAAATCCTGTCCATGAAATCAGTATCTGTAAAAAGGGACAACGACGGCCAAGCCTAACAAATACTGGGAACATGCTTGACTTTGTGCGAGTACACATACCCAGCTCTCACTGTGGATATGCAAGGACCAGCTCATGGCAACAACCCCTGGAACTTGTATTCCTACAGTACATCCCACAGGACTCCCCGAGGGACACGGTCGTAAGCCTTCACCAAATCCACAAAACACATTACTGGATGGGCAAACTCCCATGACCCCTCCAACAGACCTGCAAGGGTAAAGTGCTGGCCACTGTTCCACGGCCAGGACAGAATCGGCATTGCTCCTCCTGGATCTCAGGTACGACATACAGTCGGAGGCTCCTTTCCAGTACACTGGAAGGAACTTTGCAGTTTGCTACGCCGTAAAATAGAGCACACTCTCCAGTCCCTCTTGTAAAAAATGGAAACAACTACCCATGTCTGTCACTTCACAGGCACTGACCCCAACCTCCACACAACACCAAAGAGGCAGAACAATGTCCAGAGCCTTCAGCATCTCAGGGCTAATCCATCCACCCCTGGCACCTTGCGGCCGAGGAGCTCTTTGGCTTCCCCAACAATCTCTGCAAGTGATATAGATTGGTCTTGCCCGAGAAACTTTGCCTTCTCCACAGAGGACCTGTTGGTTTGGTTCAGGATCTCCTCAGGTGCTCTTTCCACCACAGAGGACCTTTTAGTTTCGCTCAGAAGCTCTTCAATGTGTTCTTTCCACTGCTCAATAATATCCCCATTCCGGTTCTTCTTCCCTGCTAAACACAGCCTGACCCATGACCTGCTTTCCCTTATTGAAAATACCCTGGAAGGCAACCAAAAGTCCTTCTCCATAGCCTCCCTGACCTCCTCCCACACCCCAGTTTTGGCTTCAACAAACTCGATCACTCGGATTCCATGTCCCTAGCCTCCCCCGGGATGCACAAAAAAAATTCTCCGGAGGTGGGAACACCTCACAGACAGCGACCTCAGCCCGACATTCACATTTTACCCACACTACACGTTTGGGTTTATCAGGTCTCTCTGGCATACTTCCCCCGAAATCTGATCCAACTCACCACCAGATAATAATTAGCTGACAGCTCTGCCCCTCTCTTCACAACAGTGTCCAAGACATCCGACAATTATCAAGGGGCAAAAACATGTATATAATAATTAACTGTAAATTTAAGCACCCACCTTCAGTAAAACAATGTTGAGGAAAACTAATGTCATATTGCACCCAGAAAAAATGATATGCAATGGTAATGGCTACCAATGCAAATTGATAGAATATAGGGCAAATTGTTTTTTTTATGTGAAGTGAAGCTATGATGGAATGTTGGTATTAATGGCAAGTTTAGAGGGTTCTGAATATGTATGTGTGTGCTGTGGCGAAGTTAATGGGAAATAGAATGGGTAAATGTTTTACCAATTAATGTATTGACATAAAAAAATCTGCGTTCCTGTCCGTGTATTCCACATCATGGAAATCATAGAGCCCTAGAGAAGTGTGTACATTGAGTCCAAAGTAAACTTGTTTAATGCTGAAGCCTCTAACTCTGCTGTTCAGATAACATAAATGAATCATCAAGGATTCTGGCCAAATGAAATGCTAAGGGGAAGCCCTTTTCCATTCCTCTGATTGATGGGCATGCACAGGGGTTGGAGCTGATATAGTAGAGGACCCTTGACGCAAGTTCAGTATTATGGGCTAGTGAATACATGAGCAGTAATCCACCCTATGTGTATGCCTGCCTTCGAATGAGGAATTAGTGGAAGGCTTGTGTCTTATAGTCCATGGATGTAAAATAATAGAATCAGTATGTGTGAACCAGATACCCAAGAGGTTTAGTCCAATAAGCTTCCCTCAGTAAGGCCAGTTTTACGCTTCTCCAAAGACTTATCCCGTATTCTTATATTCACGTGGTTTATGCTACCTATGCTCTTATAGTTGTTGTTTTTTATTCTACCATCTTGCCATCATCAAAACCATGCAGTCTGCATACTCTAGTTCAGCTATGACAGCAGTATGTTCAACTCTAAGGCTGTGGACTGATGTTGACAACAACATTGGACACAATCACCAGAAATTTACAAGGTTTATAAGAAATCCTTGACTTTTTTGTCATTACAAATGGAACAAAAGAAAAGTGGATGAGAAGTAGCAGCAATGGTATGATGGTTCTCTAAACAAAACTACATTATACAAGTAGCAAACTGCTTTAAAGAATAGTTCGCGCAGAGGCTGTGTGCTTTACGTGAGCCGGCATTAGTTCTCTTAGAAGAGAGAGAGAGGGCGAGTGAGTGTTTGACTTACGGTGAGCATGAAGTTAGCAGTAACGTTAAAGCTGTGAACGTAGCGATGCAGTAAACAGTTCAGGGACAGAGACACAAACAAGCACACACTTAGCTGCTGGGACTCACAACTTTTCTGGTGGAAACCTGTACTTGCATTGAATGTGTTGTATCTCTGTTATGCTGCTCATTCTGTACACATGACATCTATTGCATTCTGTCCATCCTGGAGAAGGATCCCTCCTCTGTCGTTCTCCCAGAGGTTTCTTCCTTTTTTCTCCCTGTTAAAGGGGTTTTTAGGGGAGTTTTTCCTGTGCCGATGTGAGGGAAGGACAGAGGATGTCGCATGTGCACAGATTGTAAAGCCCTCTGAGGCAAATTTGTAATTTGTGATTCTGGGCTATACAAAATAAACTGAATTGAATTGAACTTGCAAATCTCAGTGAACCGAGACATGATGTCGACAGATTCATGTGTAATAATGCAACTGATTGTTAATGGATTGAGATACTATAGCTATGTGTTAAATGAGATGCAATTAATCCCAAAAGGTGGATAAAATGAATGTATTCAGTATTTGGCTCACTGGTTTTCCTTGATTCACAGGATCCATTGGGCAGGCACAGAGACAGCCACCCTGTGGTGTGGGTACATGAGTGGTGCAGTACAATCTGGTCAGCGAGCAGCTCTGGAAGTACTGGCTGAACTCTGCCCCATGACCCTGACCCAGGAGGAGCAGGAAGCAGTTCAGCAAAGTTTAACTGTCAAGGGTGCTGCCAAGGGAATGCCATCATCTAAACCCACGTATCTGTCCAAAACCAAAGCTATGGTCATAGCGACACTCGCAATAAGTGCAGCCTTCTTGCTGGCTCAGAATCAAAATGCATTGCTAAAGTTCAAAACTTACTTGACAAATGTATTTTTCAACAACCAGGGATAATATATTCCTATTGAAACAGAAACCTGTTCAACAAGTGTTTGGTTTTGTTTTAGAGAGAATGAAAAAGTTAGCTTTGCTGGGGCTCCTCAACTGATAACTGACATTTTCCCTTTCTTTGCATAGGCTGCACAAATAAAAGTTGATATTTATAGGTGACTAAGATCTGATGTTTTTTCTTTTCCTTTTTCATCCTTTTTTCCCATATACTGATTATTACATAGAAAAGTGAGAAAGTTAAACTCAATTTGCTTGATTTGCATTATATCGTATAATATGAATTAGTAATATAATGTTTTTGAATTGTGGCATCGTTTAATATGGTTTTACTGTGTGCAGATAAAACCCAAAGTGCTCTTTAAACACTTGAGCCATGCTCTTTGTCATTGTGGGTTTGTTTTATAATTATAGTAAAATTCTCCAAGGAAAAGGATTCATGTTAATAATCTTTACCTTACTTTTTTTTTCTTTTAATAAGGCTTTTAGTCTTTTCCCTCTCTCATTTTCAAAGTAAGAAAAAGCCTCTGAAAGAACATCAATGAATGACTCCCGGACCCTCACTTACATTTTTCTGGTCAACTTAAGTGATTTTGGTCATCATGATATCATATGACTTTTTTTCCTGTTGTAATACCTACAAAAATATACTGGAGATAATTGCATCCTATCTTATTTGCATTTTAACATAAAAAATTGTCACCATAAAATGTAGGTTGTGCTTGTAAGCATAGCGCTTCAGAGGGATAATGTTGTGTTTAAACCACTTTGCAGTGGGAAAATGGAGCTTTCATACTGCATGCCTTGCATTGTTTCCCAGAGAGCCATAAAACCTGCTTCAGGGGATTGGAGCAGAGCCACACACATGTCTGTGCATCCACAAAACCACCAACAGATATTCGAATGGGCGAAAGACAGATGAACAAGTCACACAATGATAACGTCCCGGAGAAAGTGATTTAATCGCTATCACTTGCTTGCACAGCTGATTGAAAGGATTTTGTCAGTCCTCATGCCTCTTGTGGAGAGTATCTCAAATGCCCACTGATCATAGGATGGTAGTCTGTGACTCCATTGGCGCCATGGCTTGCCATTTGTCTTTGTTATCACTGGCATGCACTGGATCAACTCCCTGTTCTCCGTGGTTTCATTAAAGCTGGTCCAGGCTGAATCAAGACCAACAGCTCAACATCACCAACAACGCCTTTTCTGCACTATTTGGTCTCTGATTTGGTCATTTTTTTGAATGACAATCACTAGAGTAATGGCTGTCAGTTGGATTTTAGTTTCTGAACAAATTTCATGCAAAATATAATGAAAGCATCCGCTCTGTTCTTGATTGACATTCTGAGACGAAGGGTAAAGCAGATTGCTGTGCTATTTCAGAGACTGTTTAGACGTTCTGTCACATGGTATATGTCATTGCCATCTTAAGGCATGCATGCCATAATCCTACCATCTGGGGGAATGGCAGATTGCTTTTTTGTTGTTGCTGTTGTGTGTTGTGTGTTGTGTGTGATACTGTTCTGTACATAATGTGTTCATCCACCGTCACTCTCTTTCTGTCGCTCAACAACACTCTCGCTACGCACAATGAGCTACTCTTCAACCAACGACATATGTAATCATGGGGATTACACTTAAACCTGGCCTTGGGCATTTTCACATGTTAGCACTGAGAGCATCAAAGCTTGATTGTGGAATTTAGTTTTATTCATTTAAACTCATTCACAATGCAGGACATGGCCATTGGGCCCTTGGACCCCCTACTTCCGGCACCCTTCTAATCAAACACCTCTGGCAGATATGGCCTCATATGAATAAAAGAAAAATGATCTAAGATAAGATAAGATAAGATAAGATAAGATAATCCTTTATTAGTCCCGCAGCGGGGAAATTTGCAGATCTGCACTAGGGCTTGGTATTAGTAACTTTAATAAGTCATCGACCAAAATAGGCCAGCACTAACAACAGTGCTAACAACAGCACGGTGCTGACAGAGCTAAGAGTGTTAACCAGTGGGGAACTGTAACGCCACAGTGGGTCGTGGGATGGCGCTGTCAGCGGTACCCTCTGTACGAGCGCTGTGCAGTGCAGCGACATTAGCTAGCCAGTACACAGACAGAGATTCCATTCACATGATAGGTATCAATAGAAGTACTGCTTTGGTAACGGTATCACTTTAAGGATATTGGTATTGGCACTGGTATCGTCATTTTTTTTTTACAATAGCCAGCCCCAGCGCACCTTAATAACATGGCTTATAAATAATATCTTAATGTTTTAGGCTTTGCAGCAATGTACGATATATATCTCAATATGTATATTATATATGTTCAAAAAAACATTTAACCCTTTGCTGCTTTTCAGCAATATCATTCTAGCAAACTAATCTAGCAAAATAAACTAATCTAAACATGGAGGTTTTCTGAGGTGGTGTATCGTCCTTATCAAGTCTGATACTATTCAAACAATTCATATTAAAAATGTATCTGAAATAAAGTTAACAGGCGGTATTCTTTTAAATAATTTTCATTACTATTCATTTATTTTTTAACATCTATTCATTTTGTCATTTACTTTTTTATTTATTTCTTATTGATGGACTGACTGATTGACATTGATTGAATGTGAACATTCACAGGACAGTTGGTGCTTAGACTCTACAGGGAGATTTGTAATAGAGGGGTGTCTGCTCGGAGCAGCAGCAAGATAAATCCCCCCGTTGGGGAAATGATGAATCTGTGAAGTTTCTGGGATTATGGGGAGGTGGAGGGGCATTTTTAACAGCAACATGAACATGCTTCAGACAGAGAGACAATCATACAGAGAGACAATCATACTTGTATCAGAGACAGCAGCAAGATGATAGACTAACAATGTAAGAGTGCTATTGGATAGAAGAGACCAGCTCATCAGAACAGCAGATATCATGATTGTCAGCCCCAAACAATGAAAGGAAGGAAAGTTATGAGTGAGCATGCATGAGAAGAATGAATGGCAATGTAGGAGAAATAAACCAGGTTTCTCTCAATGCAAAAGTATAGTCTTCCTCCTTGGATGCTATTATTTTGAAGTCTGTTCATGCACGCTCTTTTGTAATGCCTAGTACATACATGTACTGCAAAACAATGTGGGGGCTAGTTTGAAAATGTAACTGTGAAAAGCTTCAAGAGGCACATCGTTATATAGCAGGCAGAAGCATTTCATATAATAGAGTCATATCATCATACAGAAGGAATATTGTGTTTCATAATGAATCTGGAAGGAAAGCAGTTTGCTCAATATTCTGATGCTCCCGAGATAAGGCTGATTTGCAATAATGAATTTCTCAGTCCCTGAAAGTTTGAAAGCCTGAAATGTGGTACATAAATTAAAAACAGAAAAGACTGATCAGCGTCTTTCACTAGCACCCTCCACTCTGCACAGTAGACTGTGTGCTTGTGTACCCATTTGTTTTACGTAAGTAAGGTTGCTGTAATTATTGTATCCTCTGTCAACACCTGTCGTAGCACTTGCCCTAGTGTTTGCCTTCAGGCAATAGCATCGCCTTCAAAAATTCATACACTGCAGTGCAGTCTTATCAATATTTGTGACCATAAACAACTGTTCCCATTTTTTTCAATATGATGGGGCTAGTATACTACAGCATGTTGTGAATTACATTACATTTTGAATTACATCAGCAAGCGGTAGATTCAGCTCTGGCAATTGTGTTCATTTTGCATTTTGTAGCATTGCTATGCAAATAACCATGTGCCTTTAAGTAAATGTTTGAAAGCCTTTACCTATGGCCTCTGCTCCTCAGGCAAGAGCAGCTTTCCGGTGTTTAACGTCTTTGCTTTAGATGTAGTTACTTCAAAGTTAATGGACAAGTTTTTGGGAATTCTGTCCATACTGCATGATTCTGCAGCACCAATTTGCCTCCAGTGCCGACAGTGTTCATTATTTGGTTAGGCAAAAAGTAAAAGTGTGATTTAGCATTGTACTCTTACAACATTGTTGGACTCATTGGATGTTACTGGGGGTTTTGCTAAATTGTCCATTATCAACATACTGTCTGGAAAATACAAAAGCCATCTGCACATTTGATTTTCTTCGATCATTGTTGTTTCAAAGGAAATATTAAACAACACACAGGGCAACAACAAGGTCAGGTAGTCAGGATTGTGGACTGAACTGCATGAACCAATCATACAATGAAAAATTCTAAGAGAACGGGATGTAATCGTTATCTCTTGATTGCACAGTTGATTGAGAGGATTTTTGTCACTCCCCATTTGTCTCCTGGAGAGCATCACCAAAAGCCACTGATCATCGGACAGTAGTCTGGCACCATGGCCATGGTTATCACTTCTTGCACTGGTCAACTGCCTGTTCCCCCCGGTTTAATTCAAGCCAGTCCACGCTGAATCAAGGCCAACAACCCAACATCTCTACACACAGAAAAATATATGATTTCCACTCAGATTTCCACATGAGGGACACACATAAAGCCACTGCATGTGACCAACAAGGTGTATAGAAAGGCAGCCTAGGATGCTGTTTAAGAATAAAAAATGGCCAAGCCTCTAGGCGGTCAAGGGCATTGGGAACCAAACCAGAACTAACTAATTGATATAAAAATAACAAAAAACTCCAACACACTGCAGAAAGAAAAGAAGAAGAAAAAAGAAACATGCCTGTGCATTCCCATCACCACAACAGCCACGATCCAGCACCAAGGGCAGCGACAACGTTGACTAAACAAGGGAAAGAAGGCGGATGGCGGACGTGAGCGACATGCAAATGAACAAACAGCAGCACAACCAAAGCACAGCAGAGCCAAGGGGTTAAAATTAAGCTTCACTCGCCGTTAGAACACCTGAAGGCGGCCAGTGCCTGCGCCGAGCCGTGTGATGAGAACATCTCTCCAGCCATTAATGTTAATGCGCTTCAAGAAGTTCTCTCTCTCTCTCGACGGCCAGCTGCAGCAACCCAAGCAGTGCTCCCTCGGAAGAAAAAAAAAAAGTGTGCTATCATCTGTCTTGATAGTGTCGGTCTTTTAAAATGATAAACTAACAATTTAGCCGAACATGTTTGCATAAACGGACTTACTGACTCCGTTATAACTTTTGGTTTGGTTTGCAAATATGTAAATGTATCAGTGACAGCAGTCCAGGTGTGAGCAGCCGGTGGCTATGGAGGAGAAGAGTTAATTAGCTGTACCTGTGTCCACCGCTGCAACTTCTCAGCAGCAGATGTTGCTAAAAAAAAATAGGCCGTTTTTTTCCACCAGCCCGGGGCCAAAATCTTCCTTCAAATGATGCAGCGTCTGACCTTATTGCTGCTTGTGTACTTTAGGGAGAAAAGCATTTTGCAAAGTTCATTTTTATCTCTTCCCTGCTAGAAACCTAGCCGTAGAGAATGACCTGAGTAGAAACAAAATCGCACAATCGGACGTTACGCTCTGGAGTTCCACCCCCTCCTACCTGCTTCATTAGGAGATTTCATTGATACTAAATGTGTTTAAAACGGTTTAATTATATCAGGAGGGCACCTGTATTTATAAAAAACTGTTTACTGAAGATGACAAGTTGTAAAAATAATGATTATTTGTTTTATGGATCTGGTGGTCTCATTGCACTTCATTTAAGCTGATATCCTTTTTTGTCACTTGTAAATACAGGCAAATAAAAAGGCAGCTATTCGAGTGAGTTTTCAGTCATATCAAGGACTGATAGCAGCTGCATGGACTCTGCTCAGCACTACCACACTGTGAAATCCGATTTGAGCAGCCAGAGCATCTGAGCTGATTGGAATCGCATTTGAACAGATGAACAGGTTTACAAAGCTGTAGCTTTAAAGAGGGACAGTATCAACCTTTTCAGAATGAAAAAAAATGATGTTGATGTATTGCTGGTTCTTTAATTCTATATTTATTTTCAGTTTAACTTAAACCTACTATTGATTGGATCGCTTTGGTTAACCAATTATTGTGGAGTGAGTAATGTCTCTGTTTTTTTTAAGGGAACATTTAATAAAATATAAAATCTTCTAAGGTAATTTGGATTGAGGCTGGATTTTAAAAGCAGAATTGCAAAGAATATAACATAAGAGAGCGATAAAGCGAGGCTGACGCAATTATTTATTTTCAGTCAAGGTTTCCCTAAAATGCACAACTTGCCGTGGAGATCACAACAATGATATCATTTCAATACGTACAATCACATACATTTTGTGTATTTACCGTTGTTTTCTTTTTTGATCAGTGCAATTTAAGATGTTCAAAAACTAGTTTATTCCCACAAAAAAAGCCATATAAAAGCCCATACTAGGGGTTATTCCACAAATCCCCTTTGTAGTTTTAAGTTTAGAAGTTCATCCTGGAAAGAGTATTAGTGACAAAATAATCTCAACTTTAAGGTCTACATAGATTTGTCAGAGCTTCCGACCACAACACACAGTCTTCATCAGAAAAGGGAGTAGTTTCTTTTCCCGACCTAAGAATGGACTTTCAGTTCAGTGTTCATATATGAGGATGAGAAGGAGATCAAAACCCCTGTCAGGGTTGTGTTTTTTGTTGTTGGATGTGGATGGGGTTCTTGACCTTGCCTAGGCAATCCGCTGACTCTTGGTTGATGACTTTGACCCACTATACGGTCGATGCCGTGACCTGTTTTGGTCTGGCGGTCACGGAAGGCTGATCGTGCCTGCTTGCATTGTTCATTCAGTCTTTGCCTATAGGGCCCTAACAGATGAATACAACTATAAGTATACTGTCATAACATTTGTGTCCCATCTGCAAGTAACCACCCTTTCAACATCATTAGTTTTCTGTCCTTGTATACAGCTGCTGTAGAACACTTTGCTTCTCAGCTTTTGCTGCTCAGGGAGATAACATGACCTCATCCTGGTACTTCACTCCCCCCACTGTCTCCAAGTTTGACCCTGAGTTGACTTAAGGGTTGCTGCTGCTTGTTTTGAAGGCTTAAAAATGGGTCGGATGGTCTGGACCTTTTAGGTTAGCTCATAGAAAGCTCTAAGTGACTCCACAGAGAGCTCGGGCTTTTGCGGTTGGAAGCACTTGGCTGTGGAAGAACCCTCTTTGAATCAAATCTGCTAAATTATTTTATACTTAAGTATTCCAATGGAAGTCTGCATGGCTGTGAGTGTTTTAATGTTTGTGTTGTGCATGTGTGAGCAGTTAGATTTGTTTTATTATTTGACTTTTAACCATAACCATTATTTTTTTCCATGCATATTTTAGTAATTCTAGTCTCATTTCAAACATCCAAGTCTCCCTAATGATTCAGTCCTGAGGTTAATTGAGTCAACATTTAAATCACTTTGCTATGGTGAAATCCTCAAGACAGTTAATACTCTGGAGAGCAGCAAGAATTTCACAGGACACAGCGCTCACATGAACACGCTGCCACACTACGGTCTACCGATACACGGCTTAACAACACAGCAAATGTGCATTCTAAACTTAAGCACACAGCAACAAGCATTCAAGGCATCATGAAAGAAAAATGATGGACAAAAGGTCAATTTGGCTGAATAAGTCCTTAAAGAGAGATGAGATATATATATACGTTTGTATATATATATATACATATATATATATGTATATATATAGACCTACAACAAAGCAAGTGAAGCCGTGCAAGAGCTACAAGGGAGAGGCTACAAAGTGTTAGAGCCACAGGGAGTCACAGACGTGCCACCAGTGCTTGAACAGCGCTGACAAAAGGCACCATGGCAGCATGTCAGGAGACACACAGAGAATCAAAGACATTCGAACAGGCACAGGAAAATTCCTCCCAGAAATTTAAAGAGAAACTCATTCTTGAACTGAGATGTGATAATGAAGCTATGTTAGGACATGGATAAAACCAGGGTCTCCCCAAAATATGTCAGAACACTGTCTGTTCTTACTAGTGGGATAAATAAAGTTGTATTGTATTGTATTGTATTGTATTGTTTAAGTTTAAAAGCTCTGTTTGCTATAAGCCTTTTTCAAAGAATATCCCAAAACACTACAGACTACGTGTTAGTGTAATTAATATTGATTTAATCCAACATGTCAAGGACTTAAACTGATGTCTTTAAATGTGAATGGTTTGGGTAAAGGGCCAAGTTTTTTTTAGTTTTTTTTTTTACAAGAAACCATTTATCACGCAAGAGCATAAGAAGCTGAACTGATCTGAATGTAGGAATACTTAAGGCTCAAATACCTGTAGCTGCAAAAGAGGGGTTGCAAACTTGATTTCAAATTCAGTTTCAATTAATCTGAACACTTTAAAGAAATAAAGACAAAGAAAAGATAAATAGCATTGTAAAGGGCAAGGTAGAATATAATATCCTGACACTGGTGAATATCCATGCACCGACCCAGCCCCCCACCGGCATGATAGAGATTTAAAAAAACTTTTAAATCCCTACTTGATATTCTTGCAATGGGAGCAAAAGACATTTGCTTTTTGGGGAGGGGAGGTGAATTTGGTAATAATGAATATGGTTTTATTTATTTTTTTATCATCCACAGAGAGACAATAAACACCAATAACACACTCAGTTTATTCCAGAATAGACTGTTTTTAATGCAGCAGGGCGATTACTATAGGGTAACAGATTGCAGAATTGGCATAGCTGATGTGTCAGACCATAATGCAAAATGAAATACCTAACAAAACCGGACAGAAGAAGAGTCTGGCAATTAAATATCGGGACAATGAGCAAAAAAACAACTGTTAATGACATTAAATTGGAAATCTTGAGGAAAATGACAATGTTGAGGTAAATCCATTTATACAACGGGACCCATTCAAGGCTGTAATACAAGGTAGGTTAATAGCTAAGAAAAAACATATTATGAAGACCAAGATAGATAGACATACAATACATTGATGTAACATCTGAAGGACATAGAACAGAGGTGCAACAAATAAAAGACCAGAAGATTTGAGAGGACAAATGGATGAGATATTGTGTCAAGAAGTAGAGAAAAAAAAAGGATGTATAAAACAGGCATATTATGAGCTGGGTCCTACATCAGCTTTCTTAAGTTTCTTAAGTTGCCTTAATGGAGGCTACGACAAAAGAAGGCTGCCAATACCATTCACATAATTAGGACCCCTCTATGCATACATTGAAGAGGGAAACTCAACAAATAGAAAATATCGTCCAGGAGTATTATAAAGATGATATACTCAAACTTCTTCAGTAGATCTATGAGTAAACTATATGTACCCTGTCTTGAAGGGATATAATAATAAAATACAGTCACAGCAGAAATATCAATGGAGGATATAGAGAGCGCCATTGGCAGGATGAAGACAAATATAATATACAAATATATATAATAGGCAGATACATTCAGGACAGTATTAGAAGAACCCTTCATGAAATACCCAGGATTCAAAGGGAAACTACTATGTGCAGCCCTGATAAGCCTTTATGCAAAAATAAGCCCTTTGATAGGGTTGATTAGGAATTCTTATATCAAACACTAGAAATATTTGGCTTTACCAAAGAATCAATTCAGCGTATTAAAGCTATTTACCAGCAACCTACTGCAAGGATAAAGGTGAATAGCTTGTTTAACTGAGAGATTTGTGCTAGAAAGAGGAATGAGAAAGATATGTTGTCCAAGCCCTACCCTGTTTACTATCTAGAATGAACCATTGGCCCAAGCGATCCCTCAAGATGGGGAACTGAGTGGAGAAGCTATATGGTACAGGGAACATAGAATTGTCCTTTTCATGGATAAAGTGATGATATGTCTAACAGATTTCAATGCCTCCTTTCCAAGGGTGATGAGGATCACAGAGAAATGCAATGTATATGCAGTAAATAATGAAGAATGAAGAATGAATGAATATTTCAAAAAACAATTCTCTTTTTAAATTATTCACCTCAGGAAGAGATCAAGCAGAGGTATAATATTATAGGACATTCGAAATCAATCAGATACCTAGGGTTACATTTAACAAAGATTGTATCAATGTTGTTTGGGGCCAATTATAATCACATTCACCAAAACATTAGAAAGGATACAGAAATGTGATGAAAATGAATATTTTGCCAAGGTTATTTTATTTATTTCAATCCCTGCTACTAGAGTTACCACTACAACAATTCACAGAATGGAGTAAATTATTATCTAGATGTATTTTCGAAGGGGAGAAAGCCCTGAGACACAACACTTAAGGATCTTAAGTTGTATTTCTATGCAGCCCAACTGCGACCACTGATTAAGTGGGTTGAAGATAGCTTTATAGCTGGGTGGTGAGAGATTGAGACATATATCACTGGCTAGCACACCCAAACACTCTTGGGAGAAAAAAGGCATATATGTTATATATATTCCTGGACATATGAGCATGATCGGTCCAATAACAATATCTACTTTACACTTCACTCTTAACAGACAACTGAAAAAAAGACAAAAAGTACTGAGATGGACAGCTTGGTATAATGAATTTAGCCCTGGCATGTATCATTACACATTTAAAGAGTGGATGAAAAAACAAATGCCTGCATTTTATACTGCAGCTGAAAAAGGAAAGGTTTTCAAGATTTGAAAGACACATTTGCACTTCACAGTTAAAACTTGTTTAGGCATCTTCAACTGAGAGAGTATATCGACATAAAAAAGTAAAAAAGGAGGCAGCAGAAGAAAATAATCATTAAATAACATCAGCGATTATTTCTAAACTATCGTACTTTAATGGAATGTCAGGCTAAAACTGCATTTCATGTAAACCTTAGTGGTAAAAGGAATTGAACATCACAATTTAAGAAGAAGAATGGCATCAAGTAGGGGTAATACCAATGACCACAATAAATTACCATAAATGGAGGGAATTTAATTGGAAGAATGAAATCTGTTTTTTTATAAAGCCTAATATAGAAAAAAAAACTCCTTCTAAGGCAACAAAAATGCTTGTTGCAATGTGGCCATACAGATGCAAATCATGCAGATATCTTCTGGAGTTGCCTGAAAAGGTATAAGGATGGTTGAGTTTACCAGAAAATAAGAAATAAAGACATTGGCACTCTGTAATTCCTTCAAAACAATTTATATTATTGTATAAAAGTTTTAATAAATAAATATTACTGTATTCTGCATCACTAGTTGTAAACTGTATCCTCTTTGCAGTTTGATATTATATTTTAGTTTTATTTGAGTATGTATAAATTCAATTCAAATCTAAAGTGAAATAAAGAAAGAAACTTGTAACATGTGTAATTGCAAATGGATGGAAGGAAAGGAGAGAGAGCAAGCTCACTTAGTGGCAGCAGCAGGTAGTTATGGCACTTCCGGTGGCACATACAGCGGCCGGAGAGATGCCACTGCAGCTGCCTGTGTTAATAGAGCATTTATACCGTACATGACAGCTGGGATCGGCTCCAGCACCCCCGCGACCCTTAACTGGATAAGCGGTTACGGAAGATGGATGGATGGATGGAGGACCCCTCGGAGAAAACATGTTTGTGTGGCATGCACGCTGCCGATGAAGACCTGGTTCTAAAAAAAGAAAAACAGTGGTTTAATTATTTGGAGATCGTTCGGTTTTAACAGATCAAATGAGCAGCAAAACAATGTCATCTGTAGAGAATGCCATAAACAGGTTGCATGGAAAAATGAAAGCACTTCAAATCTGGAAGTGTAGGAAATTGTATTGTGTCACTGCATCCCCGGACCTTACAGTCTAAAAAATACCTGAAAAGAAACAAACCATGCGTCATTCAACGGTGTTGTAACTGCTATGAGGCACAACATATCTAAGGCGGTTGCCTACCACATGGCTATACATATTGACCCTGTTGCATCCGTGGATCAAGATGGCTTTAAAAAGCTTCCAAACTTTCATAGATACCAGTCGCCCAGTCTCCACTACAGGAGATGCACTGCCAGAAATGTACACTAAGGTCAGACAGAACCTTACCGACCGCCTTGCAAAAGTGACAAATTTTGCCCTGACAACTGATATGTGGTAAAGCTAGAAATGTAAACCATTTATGAATTTGAAAGTACATTTCATTGAGGACTTGGAGATGAAAACTGCGTGTTTGTAAACCAGCTATTTTCTGGATGAATGATTCATGTTTTACCATTGCCCATTACTCATGGAACACACAGCTAATGGTGACTAGCTCTCCTCCTGCCGATTGGAGCCGAATGGAGCATCATCATGTAAAAATCTAGGGTGCACAGGATTGCTTAACCACAGGTGTGTATTGGTTTACACAACAGGACCGATCTGGAAAGAAGTATCGATCGGGTAGCGAGTGACAAGTGTTGTTGTTCCTCTGTAGCGTATGTGAGCTGATAAATAATAACGTGATATTGGATTGGTGCAAAGACTCACATTCTCGCTGAAACCCGATCTAGCAGTGTAGGCTGAATCGAAGCCATTTCCGATACTGGTATTGGAATAACTCTCCTGGACGACCCACTGTAACTCCTGAGCTCAAACCGTCCGGTGGTCAAAGTCAACAAGTATCATCTCTGTACACTCACTTGAAGAAATCCTGTCCTTAAGAGTTAGCTGATTGAAATACGACTCATTTTTCATGGCTTATTCTAAATTTTCTCCCAGATCCCTTGCATGTTCATTTTGGAAAACTTCTTGAAAACATTGTGGGAGGAGGTGAACTCAAAAGGCTAACAGTTGTTGGGCCCTTGATGAATGCTGAGGAATTGGGGCACACATTACAGGCTGCAATCTCGTAATCTATTAAACATGAGCACAAAGCAAACAATTCCTTGGTTCCCATAGCAGTGTTTGCTCATCCTGATTGAAGATTTGGAAAGAAGTTGGAAGTCAGGAGAAAGCACCAGACCAGCAGTTGGCTGATGATGGCATCAGAGATGATCTCAACAAGTCAGGAACAGATGGCTGAAGCACATGATGTGTTGAAAGCCACTTCTGGTGGTTTGCGAAAGCAGTGATGTGACTGCTATTGAAATAACTGGTGCTTACATAAAGGGTTGACATTTGTTCGATGATGGAGTTTGGTATTTTGGTTTTTAAGACATTTCTCTTCAGCAGTCATTGACTAATTGCTCAACAGTCATAATTAAAGTGAAAGCCACCCAGTGAGCTGCACTCTGAGCTGGAGATCATATGAGGTTATGAGTGATTAAAAGTAATTCCTAGAAAGTCAAAGGAATTGCTGTTAAAAAAAAAATTGCTACTGAAGGAAACTTCACGTTTAAGTGTCAAATCAAATTAACATGCCTGACATGAAAAGAATGATTCGTTGGTGAGTCAGCCGTCGTGAGGTTAGGTAAAGTTATTAGTGGCACTCTTGTTCGAAGCCAAGACAAGAAGGAGGAGAAGGAACACGGGAATAAAAAAGGTTGCTTTATTTTTGGGATATCCTTTCTCACAGAAGTTGGTCCCTTTGAATACTATCTCAATTTTAATTCATGTTTAAATTTGTCCTATGTTCTTCATTATAGTGTGCCATAAAATTGACCATCTCTTAAATCATCTAAGTAATTTCATCTTTGTTATAATATCTTCATTGTCTTAATTCGAATGCTTTTCTCAATTCTCTATTTTGTGATCATTGTGTACCTTGGCCTGTATATGCATATCTTTTGCTTCAAATGTTTTCACACACATTTAACAAGCATCTAATTAAGAGATTGTGGATGTCTAAGCCATGGCAGCGGCTTGATACATCAGTGTCTTTTGCTAATAGTTTAACATCTTCTTCCTGGGGCCTTTTCTGTGGAAGGGGTGTAGACTGCCAACTGTTTGGACTCGGGTCAACAGGGAGCCCAGTCCACATGAATAATGCATGGTGTCCGCTCTCAGGCATACAGCCCTGCTTGTGCTGCCACTGCACATGCAGCGCCGGGGACTGAGTTACGCAGATCATAGAGAACGGCGCATATAAGACTGAGAGACAGAGAGGAGAGAAGGGGGACGGAGAAAAACAGAAGAAAATACCAAGCACAGATATTGTACATGCATATCAGGGGTAGAAAACAAGATATTTAAGGGGTCAGTTAAGTCAAATTACCCAAAAAAACCATTTCCCATGTACCACTGAAGCTACTGATTATTTTAATTTTTGATTCATTTGTTTAATTTATTTTTCAATAATGTAATGTTTTTTTTATAAAATGGACTCTCAAACTAAAACCAAATACTTTTTCAAATGTATTCTTCATTTCTTTTTCAACCAACAGTCCAAAACCCAAAGATGTTCAGTTTACAAGCAAATATTTGGAATGTTTGCATTATGAACAAAGTCATGTTTGTTATGAATTGAATATCTTTGGGTTTTGGAATTTTGGTCAGACAAACACAATACATTTAAAAATGGAACCTTGGATACTTGACAAAATTGGTGAAACAATTGTCCAGAATATATTTTAGACTAAATTATTATTTACAAAAACATTGTTGCATGCATGTGCAGGCGCGCTTGTGGTCAATGCAAGTACTGTTTATGCAAAAGTATGTGTTCATGAAGTGGTGAGCATACAACTGGATAAATGAGACTTGATTTGTTATTATTAGTTGATATTATTGATTAGAATTATTTGAGAGTTTGTATATGGTTGGATATAGTTTTTAGTGTTGTATACACGCAGCCCCAATTTACATAATTTCATCAAGACTTTGCTCAATTTTTGGTTTTCTTCGTTCATCGTGGAGACATGCAAGATAGTTTTCTTCACAAATTCAAGGTAACATGGTGGTGAACATTTGAATACAAATCATCTTTATGTGGTTAAAATATTTTTCAAAGACAGAACAAGGAAAAACAATAGCCAAAAACTGACCAAAAACATCATAAATAACACAAAGAAACCGAGAGACGGTGAGATGTGAACACCCGACACATACTGTACGAAGACAAGATGAGTGATGGAGAAGTGTAGTAGCAGGAGCGACATAGGTAGAGAAGAGTATAAAATACCACAGGGAGCGTCGGGCAGATTGGCCATCTGGACCTCTGAGCTGACAGCTTGACATGTTCCAAGAGCAGCGAACGTTGAACAAATTCACCAAGCAGGCCCCCCTCTTGAGACATGCAACACATTACACAGGAAGCATAATTACAGGGCTGGTAGCCTCACCGTGAACAGAGCGGTCGAACAGAGATCAATGTTCTGCTCTCTAAATTAATGAGGCTAATGTTGATGTGACAGCCTCGTCAACGCAGGTCTGTGGGGGGCACATTTCACTAGGTGTGAATGGAGACACGGAACAGGGTAGCAGCTTATTAAATTACAGTGGGCAGCAAACAAAAGAGAAAAATGCTTAATACACACTTGAACACAAAAAATGATTAATTAATATTTTAATTTGACCAATTCAATTTGCTCACCAATAAAGTCATTATTCTCATTATAAAACATACTGTTGAAAGTGAACAAAGAATACAGCTGCATACTAAATATCAACAAATTCAAGGGGGGGGAGAAGAGAAATGTACAATAGAAAATCTCATTTTCAGGTGTAGAAAGATTATGTCTGAAGGTTGAAACAAACAATTCACAACTCAGTGCATCTCAAAAAACGTATTCAGAACTCATAACGGATGAAACACAAGCACACGCGGAGCCGTGCACAGCAACATCTGGAGTCTCTTGGAGGGGGGAGATGGGCGGATCATTTAAAGGAAAGTGAAGCACGTGTGGAACATAAGTCATAAAATGTAAGCAGTGCTAGAGGGTAATCTTTCAGACAAGATCCTCCTAATGAAGACTGCCGTTGCAAAATCGTTTGTTCACGAAGATGTACACATTACTGACATAAAAAAAAAGGAAAGAAAAGCCAATTGGATAACAGAGTACTGTTGGACGTGAGGGTAAGTTGAGGCTTCTTTTAATTTGTCGTGGATTTCTTTGAAGAGAGCAACTCTTGGATCTGTAACACCCCATCGTTAAGAGAGCCAAAAATACTCCATTTGGCTCTTTGGTATTTGGTGTTGAGAATGGCAGAAACACATGTTCATAAAGTACAACATTAATAACATTATAATTCCAGAAAATTACATTTTACCCTAAATAGGAGCGTTTTCTTTTTTTTCCCTCGTTCGCTTCTGATTGCCCTTACTGTCCTCAAAATCAAACTAAGTAGTCGAGGTTTGATTGCAATTAGAAACAACTTAGACAAATGTTTCTTTTTTTTTTCTTAAAAAAAGCAAACAAACAATCAAACAAAAAAACTTTACGAAAGGCCATTGGCTGGGGGATAGTTTGGTTTCCCATGTGGCACCTTTTCACAGGCTTCAAACTATCATCCAGCTACTGCCTTGATTTCCAACTGATGGAGCGGATTCGTCTTAACTGACAGGTGCAAATAAACTCCTTTCATAATGTTTCTGCTCCAGTGAGGCACATTTACACCATCCTAGCCTTTGATTAGTCTTTCTTACAAAAAAAGTAGTATTGAAAGGTGATAACATGATGCTCAATATGGAATAAAAATAAGGAAACCCACTTTAAATTATACACAGCTGTGTTAGCAGAGCGGTCAGAGCCCCCTCTTCAGTGCATTTTCATTAGTGATTCATTGCTCAGTTTACACTTTTTAAAGCCTCTTGAAATTGTACAGTGTCTTGCCTTTGTTTAACACAATGCCACATTGTCCTTGTGGAGACAATAAGCTATTAAAGTCTATACAATAAGCTCCCATGTTGGTTATAACCATCCATTAGTGTTTGTGAGTCTTCTTCCAAAGGCTCTGCTATCCACCATAGGACTGCATTTCCACAACCATCCGTGTCAGTGTTTGTGTAGTGATGAAGCTCGACAGAATGCAGCAAAGCGGATGACCAAAGACCACAGGCAGAAAAAAGAAGACATTATAAAATCTTAAGAAAAAGAAAAAAGACAGTATTATCTCGTGTTTGTCTTGGTCAGTGGATGCCCTTAGCGTGGAGGACCATTTAAATGTATCCTTGAATGTGAATGATGGGTTCTCTGCATATGTCTCTCTCCTGTATCACTGTGTCAGTGTGGTTTGCTGCACCATCCAAAGCAGTTCCTTTTTAGGGATTAATGGATGGTAGGCACATCTCCAAGCCAGGCACCAGGTAGGGGACGTGGGCACGTGTACTCATTCTGCAAGGAAAGAACAAAAAAAAGAAAAAAGATAATAGTAATAGTTAAATCCATTTTACAGTTGGTCTTTGCCAGTTACAGAGGTGGTGGTTACAATGTAAAGTTAATTACAGTGTCCAGTGATTTGATAACAGCACAATGGGGCTGTGAAAGAGCCAGCGAAGCAAATTAGGGTAAGCAATTAAGCAGATGATGAAATCCCATGTACTTAGATAGTTTAGA